>NW_026945775.1:478224-510724 GCF_034702125.1 Engraulis encrasicolus
TGTGTGTGTGTGTGTGTGTGTGTGTGTGTGTGCGTGCGTGCGTTTGCGTGCGTGAGTGTACCTGCGTTTGCGCGCGCGTGTGTGTGTGGCTGTGCCATGGCATTCCCTTTCACATTCACGCACACGTTCTATCAGAGGTACGAGGCTGGTTTGCAAGAAAGAAAGAGAGAAAGAGAGAAAGAAACGAACAAACAAACATACAAAGGCATACAGACGTAACGGTCAAAGATGCATGGGTGGCGGGTGAGACACACTCTCTCTCTGTCTCTCTCTCTCTCCCTCTCTCTCTCTCTCTCTCTCTCTCTCTCTCTCTCTCTCTCTCTCCCTCCCTCTCTCTCTGTATGTGGGCATCTGTGTACTTGATTGTTGGAGAGATAACATACTGTACATACTGTAATTAGACAGGGAGGCAGCTGGTCTCATAGGACTCAATGTTAACTGCTAGCTCACTGTCATACTCAGAGAACGGTTGACAGTACAGGAGAAAGGTAAAACTCAACTATTTAACTCAAAAGGAGGTGTAATATGAGCGTATTTCCAAAAATGGGACAGTATCACTTTAAGCACAAGGGCACTCCTATTCCGTGAGTGGCCGGGAACTTGCTTGCTGCAGTTTACGCATGTACATGCATTTGTTTATGCACATAAACACGTTGCCATGTGAATTTTACAATTGGTCAATTTTGCATGCTGCATGCACCACTAGACATAAGGTACGCAGACGTTTGCGTACATTGCAGTATTCACAAATTCGCGAGGGGTGATCGTCTGAACTTTCATATTGAGGTCGTGGTAGCGTCAACACCCTAGGTGGGAAACATTGATGAGAGTCCCGTTGACAAATTTATCTCCTACTTGATAAAGATAAATGGTTGAAAGTTCAGACGATCACCTTTGATGATGGTGGTAAGTATTTGTGAAAAAGGTAACAAATTCGAATGGGCAGCATTTTTTTCCTGAAAACAAACTACTAAAAATATCACACAGTGCACATTTAAGGCCCACAGTAAGCCTGTTCCCTGCCTAACTGCACCGTCACACTGTGTAAAGTAATGGACTTGCCCTTCTGACGCTGCATCAAAGATAACATTTCTGCAAAATCGTTGTCTTTGACAGCCTCAGAATTGTCGCCTGGCCTTACGTAAGATGGAGAATCAAGAAGAAATGTCAGAAAAAAAGGAGGGGAAATGACAGATTTGACATTTTGTAGACGTTTTGCCATTCTGCAAACTTGTAATTCTCCTTCTATATCTCTTCCTCTTTCAATAGATGCACATGCCTTGGGTTTCTGAGGTGTGTGTGTTGTGTTGTGTTTGTGTGTGTGTGTATGTGTGTGTGTGTGTGTGTGTGTGTGTGTGTGTGTGTGTGTGTGTGTGTGTGTGTGTGTGTGTGTGCCCATATCTGTGTGTGTTTGTGTGCTTTTGAGAATATACGGTATGGATATGTGTGTGTGTGTCCATGCCAGTGTGTGTGCATATATGTGTGTGTTTGTGTGTGTGCGTGTGTGTATGTGCGTGTGTGTGTGTGTGTGTGTGCGTGTGTGTGTGTGTGTGTGTGTGTGTGTGTGTGTGTGTGCGTGTGTGTGTGTGTGTGTGTGTGCGTGCGTGTGCGTGTGTGTGTGTGTGTGTGTGTGTGTGTGTGTGTGTGTGTGTGTGTGTGTGTGCGTGTGCATGTGTGTATTTGTTAGGCGTCGCACAGCTTGGTGCATTTATATCCCCGCAGCCTGCCAGCAGTCTCTGTCAAAGAGGCGTGTCACTGGATTACATAAAATACGGGCGGGCCCCACTAATATTGATTACTTTAACCCTCTGAGGTCTAAGGCTTTTCAGAGGCTTTTAGGCTGCTTGCACCACCCTGACATTTTCAAGTATTTTCATTTCATATATATATATATATTTGGAGCCTGGAAGGTCTGAGGTTTCTAATGGTGTGACTTATATGTTTCAATGACAAAAACTCACAGAGTTACAGATTTGTTTTTGGAGACAACTTGCCCTCTGAAGGGCACTCAGACCTCAGAGGGTTAAATGGCACTCACTTAAAGGAGTAGTCCGGTGTGAAATGGTTTACGTTGTGTCAATATGTGATGCTGAGCGCTGACGTTTGCCTCATACCTCGCATCCAAAGGTCCCCTGCATTCCGAAATCCGAGTGGTAGGCGGGACCCCGCGAGCTAGGTGAAATGCAGCTTCTGTTGGGAGGTCCTGGCACCTGTGTTAGCCATGGGGCTAAATCGTTACTTTATACCCGTTTACGAGGCTCAAAGTTGCAAAAATGTTAATCCCGTAGTGTCGGGTGGTTGTTGACATGTAAATCCAGGCACTGAGAAGTTTGATAGTGCACCGTTGGTTTAACTACAATTACGTTTTTGAAGGCTGCGCCTCGGAGGACTCTGCCGGGCGCCGCCATCTTTTTTTCTAGTCGCGACAAGTCTATCGCCGAGCCAAACCGACAGTAAACAATAGGTCATGTGATACATCACGTGGTTATTGGACTGCAGTCGGAGACCGTCTAAAACTGACTTCAGCTTCAGAGACAAAATATTACAGTAATACTAGGCCTACTTATAGGTTTGGGTTTTTTTTTACAAGGGGTGTTTTGTAGCCAACAACGCGCTAGCATTCTGCGTTTGGATACCGGAAAAGTACCGTGAAACCAAAGAGTGGCGTTTCTGATCTTCCTTGAGAAGATGGAAACAAGTAGACTGATTAATTTCCAAAGTACATTTCTTGGGCCCACTTAAAATATGCAATTATCAATGTGTATATGACGACATAGAATAAAAAATAGACATAGAATAAAAAAATAAATACACATTTCACAAAAATATTTTCACCGATCAGTGACGTCACATCATTGTTGGCGGAAGAAGACGCGCACGCTGAACTCGGGGACAGAAGAGAAGAAGCACAGGACCGCAGACATCAGCGACAATGGCGGACAACGCGGCTTTTTTCGACGATTACGAGGATTTCGAAGATTATGAGGACGAGTTTGATGGGCGTCCTTATATGTTCGAACCGGAGTATACCGAGGAAGAATTACTCGAGCGCCGCAGAAGAAGAGAGAGAGAGGGAGAAAGAGCGCAAGCTGAGGAGGCTGCGGCACAGCAAGAGTCTCTCGCCGCACAGCCTCGTACCACAGGTAGCTGGTGGTGCTCTTGCGAAAGCTGCGACAAAATGCCCACCGAAGAGGAATGCTTTTGTTGCAAAGACTGGGACGTTCTGCACGGACACACGGAAGGTGTTGCGTGTGTTACCTTGGGAGAAGGTTTCAGGTCGCTTCTGCACCTTTGGGTTTTGGAGGCTTTTTTCCACGTCCCAAAGGTAAACTGGAAGAAAAGACCCACGCCGGAGGGACCAAATGGATCTTTATCCACAAAGTAAGTTATCTCACATACAGAGGTGTCGAAAGTAAAAGTACTTTTGTGGCGTAATTACAAAACTAGTAGCACATGGCATTACATAGCTGTTACACCATTTACTGCATTGTAACCAATTGAATAGTTTTTGTTGTTACTCAAAAAAGCACTGAAAACTCATCAAGAACCCACCACAAACTTGATCCAATCGTTGCAGTTAGCTGATCGCTACTGTTTACTCTGATAACTTGTGTGTGAAGAAAATGGTTTCTTTTTTATTTTTTACTTTTGACACCTCTGCTCACATGGCTGTTGTTTTGAATACATTGGTCATGTAAAGAAACGCTAAACACCTTTCCTTGTCTCTCCACCCCCACCCCCAGACAGTGCAGACTGGTCGCGTACCGCGTCTTCTTGGAGTGGGCACTTCAGGGACAGCAATTAGGACGCCGTCAGAGACTGGTCCTTCCCAGCTGCGTTGTAAACGCCATTCGAAAGCAATACCCGTGTCCCACCGGCACCTACCATGGGTTCCAGGAAGCTGACGAGGCTACCAGCATCATTTGACTCACTTTCAAGTTTTTGTACTTTGTAAATAGTGTAAATAGTTTGTCATAAAGAAAACTCTTTTGGTGTGAAAATGTAAAACAAAAATATCCCTGTTTATGTTCTAAATAATAAGACTTTTATAAACCAACACATTTTGTTTGTTTTCATTATAGTCAATAACAGTTTAATTGCCTGATTAAAATCAGAGGTAGATCAGATCACACATGAACTAGAAATAATGAATACAGTAATTATGTGCAAAATGTATTAGGCCTACAATACAAAATATCAATCCTGGAGAAAAGAAACAAATCCACTGAAAAACGATTTGTGCACAATGTAAAAAAATCCAAATAAAACAGAGTTTAAAACGTTCTCAGGCCACAGCTTCCTGAACAGTATAGCTATCTTTTCAAGCAGGCGCCTCTGGCGAGGAGGCTAAGACAGAGGTAGATCACACATTAAATTAACTAGAAATAAGGAATAGAATAATTATAAGCAAACAATGTAAATGATACTGAAGGTCCTTTGTATGCAACACTGGACCAAACAACTCTTTGCTTAACATATTGTGTCAATACTGAAAAACAAAACTAAACAAAAAAACAACTAAATAACCATATGTGCAAACTGGGGCAAAAAGATTCTGAAAAACACAGTCTCTGGTCACAGATTCTTAAATCGAGACAGTCTTTGTGCCACTAGCGCAGCTGGGTCTGGCCTGGGTACAGGTGCTATATTTTGAAGTAAACGTCTTTGGCGAGGAGGAGGACGGGGCCAAGGGGCAAGGTTTTTTGATTCCCTCAATGTAAGAACGTCCTCCATGAGGTCGTTCCTGAACAGCTGCGAAGTGGCTTCGTAGGCTGGCTTGGCACCCCACTGCTGTGTCGTCTTTGTGTACACATATTTGTACCGAGGTTTTCCTGTCCAGAATGACAAAAGGAAACGTAAGTCATTGGGCACGTTTGTGATGAAGCAGTGCTGCTTTTGCCAGGCAGAGCGGATGCACACTTTGCCAGTTTGATGTATTGTGGTTAGAAAATTCTAACCAGAATGCATCAAAGTGACAGTACGCATGCGTGCTGCCTGGCAAAAGCAGCACTGCTTCATCACAGTTGTGCCTATTGTTTATATAGGCCATCACAGCTATCTTTAACCTCGAGTATCTTGGTCTTAATAGCGGTTCACATTCTATGTTCTAAAATACACTTGGTGTATGAATATTAAGTTATTACTGACCTGAATGTACACTGTGTGAGCATTTGTCACACGGTACAGTTACATGGTACAGTAGCTTTGGCTGTACCATCAAATATTTGGCCTAATCGCTTTCAGACCATTGCACTGTGAAGAAGTTATATTTGGAGGAAGACTCTTCCCTTACCCTCACGTGTTGTCGCCTGTTGCCTGCCAATGTTCATGTTATGGTCCATGATGGCCAACTGAGTTCTGGCTCTCATTGAGTCATACGTGAAATGAAGCCTCTTTGGAGCATACTTCAGGGTCACGTTATGGTATACTTCGATAGATCCTACAAAACATGATCAATTGAAACATGTTGATCAATACATGAGAGCAAATCAGATGTTTTACAAAGCAAAGCAAACAGTTTTATAGAACTGTGTACTTACATTCTAACAATTGTGGGATGTTTGAAGAAACATGGCAATAACATAATGTTTAATTCAGACCCGCAAACTCGTCAAAGAAAAAAAGGTGACAGTGTAGAGTGGGGGTTCTATTTCTATTCACGTGAATGACCTTATTGGCCGGGAAAAAGGTGACTGTCACCAAAAGGTGACGAGTTTGCAGGTATGTTAATTCCTTTTCTAGTTACTGGCCACAATACAGTGTTAATTAGTAGTAATAATGTGTAATACATAATGTGTAACAGTGTGTAAAATAATAAAAATAATGAAAAATATATATATATACTTCAAAAAAGGCATACCAGTGTGCTTGAAAAGAGCCATCTGCTGCAGGTCTCGAAGGAGATTTTTGTCCTGGGCCACCTCTCTGAAGGCACGAAAAGCGGAGGAATCATGTTCAAGCCACCGTTTCTTCTCTTGTTCATCCTCAGACAGTGGTCGATGAGCGCAGGTGTACTCGCGTCCATTATCTTCCCATCTGTGTATCCCACGTATATGGTTCAGAATGGTCAGCCATCGTCTCACACACTCCTGAAAACATGTGAAATACAACCATTAGAACAGGTATGGGGAACACATGGTTTCAGGGCCATTTGCGGCCCGTGTGGCAGTTTTATCACGCCCCCGATATGATCTTAGTGTTATGCAGCTTCACAAGAAATGTCATATATTTGGTAAAGGAATCTGATAAATTAGATATGCAATACGATTCAGTTATATTCAGGGGACCTAGAAAAGGTGGCTTTTATTTTTTTAAAAGGTGTCTGCCTTCAGTATAGGCCTAAAGTGCAGTGGGAAATCCTGGTTTGTCTTCATAGTACGGCCCTCAGAGTACTTTTACTACCCTTAGATGAATTTCAAGTGGCCTCTGAAATGGGAAAGGTTCCCCACCCTTGCAGTAGAAGAGTATGCTTTTGAGAGTACAGTGTTGAGAAAAACTATTAATAATATCTTTGTCCTTACTTTACAATGTGCATTTTTACTCCAGACATTGTTTTTTTTTTTTTTTTAATGTTCCATAAATAGTTACCTGCCCATCACCATGGCTGGAACTGCATGCCCAGTACAAGTGGTTGGTGATTGATCTCACCCATGGACGCAGTTCGCGGTTGTCCTTCTTATTGGAGATGGTCACCAGTTTCTTCTTTAGACCTAGAAAGAGATCAAATACGACATGAGCTTCCAGGAAACCAGCCACAACTGGCATCAAACAAGTGGAAAGTGAAGATACATGAAATCGGATACATACTCTTATTGACATGCCATGGATCGTATTCATGGCGGATGTTCGCATAACTTTCCCGCATCATTTTTCTTATAGATGGCGATCTGTCAGTCACAATCACCCCGACATCCACTCCAAGGTAAAGAAGGTGATTTAGGCCTCTCTGAAAGCCCATTGGCTCCATTGCCACGGAACTTGATGCCTCTGTGACCTTGTACCAAAGTTAAAATGGAATTGTGTCAATTCACAGATAATGAGCATGAACCAATATTTGTCATTGAAAGAAAATGTTGCTATTATTCCACCAAAAACATCTGAAATTATTTACCTGCACTAGTTCAAAGTGGACGATTTCCTTAGTGGCATCATCTTGGAAGGAGTAAGTGGAGTATTTGCAGCTGTAGCCTTTTTGAGATAAAAAAAAATGTGAATATGAGCTTAGCAAATATTAATAATAGCAATAGTAAATACAATTATAAGTATTATGATTACATAACAATAATAATAACTATATTTGTATAGCACAACTTCATACAGGTCAAGTTACTCGGTGTGCTCAAAATATAGATTAACAACAATGTTTAAAACAAAAGTCCACAAGAATCAGACGTTTTAGGCAAAAGAAGAGTGGCATATAGTTATAAGGAACCAGGCACTCAGATGGGGCCTCTTGTGGCAACAGGGATGAGGAAAAGCAACAGAGTTGAGATATGTTTTAAAGGCAAACCGAGTCATGAACATCAAAGCTTACCAGGGCTGTCGCATCGTGCGTCTCCACAAAGTTCCAGTTTATTTCCAGAGGCAGAAAGTTGTGAAATCCTCTCCAAAATCTTCTCTTGTTGTCCCTTGTAGGCATGGTTGACCACTGGGATGAGGTACTTTGTCTGGATGTCGTAAAACTGTGTTCTACTGGGTAGCTGCAAGTTGATGAGTTCGGCCCACTCTCTGATGTTGGAGTATGTGGCTCCAGTGAAAAATGTGGATGCACAGACCAAAAGGTTGTTGCGGGCCAGTTTCCTCTGGTCGGGGCATGATTTCCCATTCCCCGCTGTGCCCATTCAAACAGCTCCAATGAATTCTTATCTGGCTGCCCCGTGTAGCTATCCGCTTCTCCTCAATGGCAACGCCGCACTGAGAGCATGTTTGAAAAAGCTCCATCAGTTTAGCCTCGTCGACCACCCACTTTCTTCCTGACCATCCAGAGTTGCTGCCATTTGGGGTGGAAGAGCCAGATCCCGAGCTGGATGGAGTGGCATCAGTGGGCACAAAACTCTCATCTGCCAGGTCTAAGCTTATTTCTCCAAAACTAAGGCTCATGTCATGCACAGATGTGTCTGCTTCACCGTCCTCAACTTCTTCCTGTTGATGACATACAGATTCACCGTCCTCAACTTCTTCCTGTTGATGACATACAGATTCACCGTCCTCAACTTCTTCCTGTTGATGACATACAGATTCGCCTTCCTCAACTTCTTCCTGTTAAAGACATAACAGGTGTATCATGTGTCATTGCATGGTTTAGTTGAAAAAACGTTGCATTAGTGTTTGAAGGTACACATATAGTTGTCCAGGTGCCAGACAAAAGGTAGTAAGTAGTGTGATGAAGCGGTCTGCACACTGTGTATTAACTCCAAAAATACTTTATTTCATTTAAACATATGGCAACGTTTCAATCCAACAGAGGGATCTTCCTCCCTTTTGCCTGAGGAAGATCCCTCTGTTGGATCGAAACGTTGCCATATGTTTAAATGAAATAAAGTATTTTTGGAGTTAATACACAGTGTGCAGACCGCTTCATCACACTAAAAACGTTGCATTAGCCATCTCAACCAACAAAATGGAACTTACATATTGTGTGACACTGCCGGGTTCCAACAAGTGAGTAGATACGGAGGGAGAAGAACGGTCTATCCTTTCCTGGAAAGTACAAGAAAAAAATAAAATAAACATAGATATTAGTTATATTGTGACACAGAAAAATCTGAAGAGTGGCGTCCTGTCAACACCATGTGTTGCTTACCTTAGGGCCTTGCCATGATGCAGGCCGTGCGATGTACAGGCCTGAAGATGAGGGCCTATTTCGTGGCTTTACAGTGGGCACTGGGCTTGACAGCGTAAATCTGAGGCCAGAAGAACCGACGGACCTTCGCTGATCTTGGAATTTTTTAGGGGTGGACTGGAGGGAAGCAGCCATTTCCGTGGGGTAAACCTAAAATACATACATTTGATTGGAATTAATTACACTTTCATGGGACATTTTAATCAACATTCTGGTGTACACCGCAATAGCCTACACATAATAGCCTACATATGATTTGCAATCAACCTGGAGTGACCCCACTTCTGTAATTTTGGAAAAAGTGGGTTTGTAACATCAGAGTTCAGATGCAAAACCCCTAAACTCTATTTCTGAAGACATGCACTTGTATTTTTAAAGAACCCCGTTGTTGGTTTGGTTTACATTTATGTACTTGATAATAAATAGTTATATTACCTAAATTAAAAAATATTCAATCTTGATAGCTATGTATTAAATAAAAATGAATTCAGATTATTTTCTGAAAATACACATACAGGGTTTTGCATCTAAAGTCTTCAGTTATGCATCTTGAGAAACCGAATGTGACTGAGAGCTCGTTTCGGTAATTACCATTTCCCTCGAAGAGAATACATTTTACTAGAGCAAAATGTTCCATTTCAAACATTACCTTCAGGGCCAAGCATAACATGTGGTCTTGTCTGCCAGTGGGCTGTTACCGTAGTTATGAGAATACAAAGCTACGCGGCGTGTTGGCTAACACAGCGTTCATTTCAACATGATAGGAGTAATGTGGAGGTCCACACAATATTCTAACAAACTAATTTCTTACCTCTGGTTCAAGTTGCGCCGTTTTTGGTATGGCACCTCTCCTCAGGCGTGTTTTTTTCCTTGGGTTAGGGCCTTTGTCAGGGACGAAGTCATCTGGGTCAAAATGTGCACTACACACGCGATTATCCTGCTCTTTCAGTATGGGGATAGGCGTGTTTACATCAATTTGCAACACAGCAAGCCACAGCTTATAGACGTCGTCGTGAAACGGTATCCTGTGAAAACTTTCAGGTACATAATGCCTCATCTCCTTGCAGCATCCTGGATAAACACAAGTGCGGACCATTTTGTCTACAACTCTTGAAGTCTTCATTGTCAGGTGAAACCGCGGTCCTGTGCTTCTTCTCTTCTGTCCCCGAGTTCAGCGTGCGCGTCTTCTTCCGCCAACAATGATGTGACGTCACTGATCGGTGAAAATATTTTTGTGAAATGTGTATTTATTTTTTTATTCTATGACTATTTTTTTATTCTACGTCGTCATATACACATTGATAATTGCACATTTTAAGTGGGCAAAAGAAATGTATTTTGGAAAGTCTACCGGTACTTGTTTCCATCTTCTCAAGGAAGATCAGAAACGCTACTCTTTGGTTTCACTGTGCTTTTCCGGTATCCAAACGCAGCATGCTAGCGCGTTGTTGGCTACAAAACACCCATTGTTAAAAAAAACCCCAAACCTATAAGTAGACTAATTACTAGTAATATGAGTAATATTTTGTCGCTGAAGTCAGTTTTAGACGGTCTCCGACTGCAGTCCAATAACCACGTGATGTATCACATGACCTATTGTTTACTGTCGGTTTGGCTCGGCGATAGACTTGTCGCGACTAGAAAAAAAGATGGCGGCGCCCGGCAGAGTCCTCCGAGGCGCAGCCTTCAAAAACGTAATTGTAGTTAAACCAACGGTGCACTATCAAACTTCTCAGTGCCTGGATTTACATGTCAACAACCACCCGACACTACGGGATTAACATTTTTGCAACTTTGAGCCTCGTAAACGGGTATAAAGTAACGATTTAGCCCCATGGCTAACACAGGTGCCAGGACCTCCCAACAGAAGCTGCATTTCACCTAGCTCGCGGGGTCCCGCCTACCACTCGGATTTCGGAATGCAGGGGACCTTTGGATGCGAGGTATGAGGCAAACGTCAGCGCTCAGCATCACATATTGACACAACGTAAACCATTTCACACCGGACTACTCCTTTAAGAGGACAGTAATTTGTAATGGGTCAGCCACTTGTCACCGTGAAATTTCTCCAGAGTGGGTGTGTTTTTGCATGCTTAAACAGCGCACATAAAAAGAAAAGGGCAGTGCAGTTACATTTTATATCGGCTTGTTCTCGCATACTGACTTGTCTTGTACTGTACAAAATGGATTTAATGGGCTGCCCATTATAGTATAGCAGGTCTTTTGTGTGGCACTGAGCAGTGTGCCCTTTATGAGGAAAAACCTGGAGAAGACACAGGAGATTTGCAGTGTTAATTCAACACTCAGAGAGTGTAATGCAACATTCTCTTCATGGGGAAGGAACACTGGTGGTGATGATGACAGAAGAAGTCCGTTGATGCTGTTTGGAGGTAGTGGCAGATGGAGGAATTTGAGGGGCCAAGGTGAATTCAGCAAGGGGCCCATTCATATCCTCACTTCTCACATGCAGGGCAGTCAGTCATGGGTAAGCGGTTAGGGCTTTAGACTTGTAGCCTAATGTTTGCAGGCTCGTTTCCTGACCCGCCAGGTTGGTGAGGGGAGTAATTAATTAACCAGTGCTCTCCCCCATCCTCCTCCATGACTGGGTACCCTGAGCACAATACCATCCCGCCGCACTGCTCCCTTTCGGGCGCCATTGGGGGCTGCCCCCTTGCACGGGTGAGGCATACATGCAATTTCATTGTGTGCAATGTGCAGAGAACACTTGTGTGCTGTGGAGTGCTGTGTCACAATGACAATGGGAGGTGGAGTTTCTCAGTTGGGCTTTCGCTTTCGCTTTTCCGCAGTGAGAAGTGGGAAAGTGGTCTGGGGCCTGTGTAATTCAGGGGATTTGGAGGGGCCCTAGGCAGTTGCCTACCCTTGCCTCTATTGTAAATCCACCTCTGCCGAAGGGCCTCTCGTATGAAGAGGGGCCATAGGCAGTTGCCTACCCTCGCCTCTATTGTAAATCCGCCTCTGCCGAAGGTCCTCTCCTATGCAGAGGGGCCATAGGCAGTTGCCTACCCTTGCCTCTACTGTAAATCCGCCCCTGTCTACAGGTCCTCTCCTATGAAGTTTTATGGTCCGTGCCATAACCTTGTCAATGTCACCTCGTTATTATTAACGCAGCGTTGTGCATGCTAAACACAGGCTGTTAAAATCGTATAAGCGTTGAGCTGGACAATGGCAGGGCTGGCCATCTGGTATAGCAGCCATTTTCCGGTGGGGCCTGCACCCTTCTGGGACCCTATTTTCAGAAATATTACCAAAAAAAAACCCAACTTTTTTTTTGCATTTCTGAAAATGTACCACGAGGTGCAGGGCCCACTGGGAAATCAATTCTGCACCGCTGATTATGAGGGGCCCCTTTAACCCAAAAGTGCATGGGCCCTATTTCTCCCCCAATGCAGCCCTGGACAATGGTGTCAAGCAGTCAGTTGTGAGAGAGCCTGACGAGCTTGTCTCCCTTGTGGCTTTGCAATCATTTTACACACTGGAATGATTGTCACACCTGCCACCTCTTTTTACTACACTGATAAAAGCTCCATTAACCAGGCAGTAACAATTTGGTTGAAGGCAAGTCAAGGCAATTTTATTTGAATTGCACACTTCTCATACACAGATGCAGTTTAATGTGCTTGAAAAAATAGAAGAAAAGGAATAAAGAAAACAAGAAATAAGCAGCAAATGCTATACAGCAGGGCTATTCTATTAGCATTTCATTTGGGCCACATTTCTAAACCAAGAACTTATGTTGGTCAGCACATTTTCAGCCATCACTAACATGTGGAAATGATAAATCAGTACAAACACTTAAACCTAACCTTAAACTTAGAGACATGGACTGTTCAATATACAACACAAGCAAGAGATGTTTTTCACAGAAGAAATTTTGTTTTTCAAAACTGCAGTGTATGGAGGCGCAGTGACTGAATGAGCTAAGATCAGAGAGAGTAGAGAGAGAGAGGTTCCATTGGCCCATTGTTTCCTGGTTCTATTATGGCCCCCCTTAGGCAGACCTAGGCAGACCTAAGGACTGTTCTATTCATTGTAGGAGCATTATGACACGCCCCTTTAGGCAGACCGGAACCTGGTCGCGTTAGGTGCCCATAGAAACCTATTATGTTGGCATATCTCTATAGAATATCTCTGCTAAGATGGCGTACCATTCCGCTGGAGACCCGGGTTCGATTCCAGCCAGAGGTCCTTTGACGATCCATCCCCCCTCTCTCTCTTCGACTCATTTCCTGTCACCACACTCTCTCACTGTCCGGTCCTATGTAAAGGCACGTATGGCAGTCATGGGTAAGCGGTTAGGGCGTCAGACCTGCAACCCAAAGATTATCGGTTCAACTCCCGACCCGCCAGGTTGGTGGGGGGAGTAATTAACCAGTGTTCTCCCCCATCCTCCTCCATGACTGAGCATGATACCGTCCCGCTGCACTGCTCCCTTGGGGCGCCATTGGGGGCTGCCCCCTTGCACGGGTGAGGCATAAATGCAATTTTGTTGGTAGTGTGCAGTGTTGTACACAAGAAAATTGTGTGTTTCAAAACTGCAGTGTATGGAGGCTCAGTGACTGAATGAGCTAAGATGGCGTACCATTCCGCTGGAGACCCGGATTCGATTCTGTCCTGAAGTCCCCTGCCGATCCTTCTCCTCTCTCTCCCACTCCTCAATTTCCTGATGCCACACTCTCTTACTATCCTGTCCTAAATAAAGGCACGTATATTTCTATACAACCGCGTCTGGGCCACACGTGGCCCTCAGAACGCCAGTTGAATAGACTTTCTGTAGACTATGCAACTCATCGAAGATTATTAGTTGCGTAGTTGCAACATAGGCTAACAGATTTTGGCAGAGGTGTCAAAAGTAAAAGTACTTTTGTGGTGTAATTACAACACTAGCACATGGCATTACATAGCTGTTACACCATTTACTCCATTGTAATGAATGGGATAGATAGACGTTGTTACAGAAAAACACTGAAAACTTATCAAGGAGCCATCAGAAACTTGATCCAACCAGTGCACAGTTAGCTGATCGTAAGACGAGTACACAGATCTACTGTTTACTCAGATAATTTACTTGTGTGGGAAGGAGACTGAGTTTCTTTTTTTACTTTTACTTTTACTTTTGACACCTCTGGATTTTGGTCACTGCAGGAGAAAGGTGTCCTGGCTGATGTGTGTGAAGTTTCAGGTCACATTGTGTGGCACGCAGAAAAAAATCCAATATCCTTTTGCCCGCCGGCCTGACTCAAGCTCCCATTGCTGTACACCACCTTTGTTTATTGAATGCAAGTCACATAATGCTGTATTTCAAACCCCATCTGCACAAGCAGTTGTTTGTTGACACACTCATTTTCTTCAAGAACCTTCAAGTGACCTTGCTTTGCAGCGGCAAGTCTTTTATTACCACCTTTTTATATGCAAATCGCCTTTTCCGCCAGGTTTTATTGATTTAAGACTGTCTGCGGTTTCTAATCTTGCATTCAGGAACAAGAACCTCATTCTCTGTCTGGATTATTTACAGATTCACTGAGGGGCACTGAATAATATCGCACCACAGTACTTTCCCATGCTAAAGTTTATTTCTTGAAATCATCATTGTGAGATGCAACAAGGTGTAAAGTGGAAGACTTGTATTCATATTTGTAATCATCATTCATCCTCCAGTTGCTGTGCAATATAGCCTGTCTCATCTATAGGCTGACACCATTAGTTGAGAAAATATTAGCATAGAGATGATTTAATTATTCCTGGAGGACATTTATGTGTCAGCAGGATGTAAGTGTGTGTCATATAATGTATCATCACTTTTTATGGCTATCTACATTCATAAATGCATGTATACACTATATTACACATGCACACACACGCACGCACGCGCACACATAGAAGCACGCACGCACGCACGCAAGCACACACACTCTAACACACACACACACATACACACACACACACACAAACAAACACACACATACACACACATACACACACACTTAAACACAACACAGCACACACACACACACACACACAGACACAGACACAGACACAGACACACACACACACACACACACACACACACACACACACAGGACCAGGGCCACAGACAGCTTTGGCTAGGCCCGGGACAAAGGCCCCCCCCCCCCCCCCCCCCCCCCCCCCCCCCACACACACACACACACACACACACACACACACACACACTCAACACATACAATGTAATGAAGACCAAACTGTAGGCCCGATCTTTCCCTGGGCCCGGGACAGCTGACCCCTTTGCCCCCCCTCTATCAGCTTCCTTGCACAGGACTCATATGTCTACTGACAGAGAGGAAAAAAAACATGGCACAAAACCAACAAAATATCCGACCACATACACTATTTGTTACTCGTCCATCTGATTTGGATCTGCCCATGTTCATTAGCACTAATTAGTGAAATAACCCTTCCACCGGCAGAAGGAATATAATTGGACTGGACTTTACTCTCAGATGTTTTAGATGGAGCGAGGTGTCTTCTTTAGACCGTAGCAATCCAAGTGGTATGTCTTATTACTTCTCAAATGATGTTTCAAATGCAGGCTTAGCTCGGAAAGTTTAGTTTTTATACTCGGCACTTCTTCAGTCCCTGCAAAAATGACTAATGAACGAGTGAAAATTAATCACCTGTCTGCCCGTATCGCCCAGTTAGACTGATGCGCATTAAAAACCTCTTTCGTGTGAATTATGAGAGAACCGAGTGCATATTTCAGACGGTTTCAGAGCATCAGTCTATTTCTCAGTGATCTCATCCCATCCATATTCCTGTATGTAGACTTTTTTCCCCCAAAGATTTGTAGCCTGTGGAGTAGTGTTGCTGTCGTCAACGACAACGAGGACGACATATCTCAGTCAACGAACATTTTGCAAGCCAATTGTCATGACGAAAACGTTAACTGCTTGACGTTTTTGAAACTAGATGTGACTTAAATGCATGGCCACATGAAGAAATCTTAGAGGAAACGCAACGCAAATACTTGCTGCATGACGATGACTATGACTAAACATTATTGTGGAAATAAAAACCATGACGTGATCCAAAACAAAACAAAAAGAGAAACGAAACATTTCCATGCACCATTGCGCGCCCCACTTCCGAGACTACCGCTGCTTGGATAGACGTTTTCTTTCCGACAAGGCTAAGTAATCTGTGCACAAATACAACGGAGCCCAGACACATTGACATGCCATTATGTTAAATGCTCATTAATGATACGAAAGTCTTGTTTGTGTGAGAAGTCAGATTTTGTCGAAGAGCAGAAAATAATGCATTACCCACGCTGTGAACACGAGCGAGAATTATTTTTTTCCCGATGCTCCATCTGACCTCTCAATTAGTCCCATCCGTCAATCTTCCATCGCCAATGAATTATTTGACGTTGATGCTGCAACATTAGAAACCCAACCCCACAGAAAGAGCGACTTCTAGGCTATAAGAATAATGAAATAGGCTAATTGACAACATTCCCATGCAGATGGCGCGAAGTGGCACAATCAACTTATCTTTGAAAACGTAGCCGATAGTGAAACATGAACCTTTTTGCCGTAATGTGTTGTGCGTTATGCGGCTGTCCCATGGGACACGGGGCAATAATAATTTGAATCTGGATTAACCTCCAAAGAAGTGCATATCGTCGGATTATTGAACGTTTGGAAGACAGGAGCTTCTAAGAAACGTGCGCGTCTCTCTTCCTCTCCCTCTCCCCCTCTCTCTCTCTTTGTACTCCGAGACAGTAACAAGTCCACGTTAACATGAATCTGGTCCGTCATTCTGTCGAATTTCAGTTTAAGTGCATTTAAACAAAGGTTAATATTTATGTTAATTATTGCAGCCATGGGCATGTCACAGGCACCGGCATCTCTGCGCTTATCGTTAATACATTGAAAGGGACACGTCTTTCCAGCGGTGTAGTCTACTTTTTTGAAGTGGGCATACTGTATATTCAAGCATTTTTGGAAGTGGGTATACTGTATATATTTATGTTATTCTAAATAATAGATCAATCAATTTTAAGCAGCATCAATTTTAATTTGAAGCCCCTAACATTTAGAAGTGGGTATACTTCGTATACCTGCGTTCTACGTAGACTACACCACTGCGTCTTTGAAACTCAAAGTGAACTACCATTTTATTGAACAAACATAAAAGATGTCCATCAATATAATTTTGATAAAGAACAAGATTGCCTGCCTGCATTCTCCTTCGCCACAATATGCTGGATTCAAGTTGATGTATAGGCTAAGGCCAGACTTTGTTTGTGGTTTGAGATGACATGGCATTACATGACACTAAAACATCATTCATACCCAGCATTTGGTCTATTGCTTGGCATTTCTGTTTATATATTCTAACCGACAACACCCTCAAACCTCCATTAGTCTCTGACATGTGGTGAAGTTTTTTTTTTCCAATTGTTTTCGAAGTGTTTCAATCTTTTACACAATTAAAGTAAGTGCCTCGATTTCATGTCAGAATATGTGCTGTGTGAAATGAATGGTTGGAGCTTGTGAAACACTGAAAATGTATGCATAACCGCCTCACATCCATAATAACCGTCTCATATGTAGGGTATGAAGGGGTCTTAGCTGATACTTTTATTCAAAGTGACTGAGGGGCCATTTATACGTGGGGAGTTTTGAAGACGACCCGGGTTGCATCTCCTTTTAAAAGGAAAAATAGACAAAACCGGTTCATGGACCATACACCTTAAAGGGACAGTTTGGTCAATTTCAACATGCAGTTGTAATGCTCACACTACCCTGGACTTGTCAGTGCCTGAGATTTTTTTTTCTTCTTCTTCAGCCGTTTCCGAGATCCTGGTCATTGTAATGGGGGCAGCTCTTTGTTTACATTTCAAAAAAACATTTTTATTTATTCCCAAAAACATCCAAAAGGTTATAAAACATCAGCAGACAACTAGCAAACAGCAGTACCTTTTGGGAAAATATTTGGAGTTGGCCTATGTTTCATTTTTTAAAAATGTAAACAAACGCTGCCCCCATTAGAATTGCTCATATCTCGGAAAGGGCTGAGTCGAAAAATGTGGCAATGCAGAGTTCGGTATCTTGCTCAAGAGTACTTTCATCATGGGTTACATGGGATTTCAAACTGCAGCCCTCTGAACACCAAGGCCCACTCTTTAACTATTTACCCAAGGTAGCTCCTGAGATGCAGTTCCATAGTCAGGCATTTTTTCATGGCACTGGTTGTGTACTGTGTGTCATATAATGTATCATCACTTTTTATGCCAATCTACATTTATAAATGCATGTATACACTACATTACACAGGCACACACACATGCGCGCGCACGCACACACACACACACACACACACACACACACACACACACACACACACACACACACACACACACACACACACACACACACACACACACACACACAGGGTATTGGTTACTGGGTATTAGGTACAGGGTATTGGTTACAATACTAGGAGCAATGCATTTGAACACATGGTGATGGGGATTGAAACCGCAGCCCTCTGAACAACAAGACCCTCTCTTAAACTCTTTGTCCATGTCAGCTCCTGAGATGCAGTACCTTAGCCAGGCATTCTTTCAATGGCACTGGTTGTGGAAAGAAGTGCAAATAACAAACTAAGTTTTGCAGAAAGCTGGAGGCAATGTAGTTGATCCAGAATCCAGGTCCAAAATAGGGTCTCTAATGGGTCTGATTGATCAAATTCAGACCTGGCTGATTGGAGAAAAGTCCCTAATAAAAGCTTATTTTGCCCCCAAGTTGACCAGGGCCGCCAGCAGGGGGTGATGAAGGGGTCAGTTGTACCAGGTCCAGGGAGAGGGGCCCAGAAGCTTGATGCCTTGGAGATGGCCATCAAAGAAAAGATCCACAGCACCATTCCAAAAACAAAACAACGTTTCAACCTCATAGCGGTACACCTGATGAAGACGGCCTGAGGTCGAAATGCTCAATAAATTGTTGAGCAGCAACAGTGTGCAGATTTTACCTTATTCTTTTACTCGTCTTTGCTTGATCCAGCACCTGTTTTACTGGATGTGCACGCATCCCTCACACTACTACTTTTGGACATTACAAAAACAGAACCTCCCAGGTGATTCTTTGGCAGCCCGGTTCATTTTATCTAGCTGTAAATCACTGCTGGTCGAGGGCTATATTTCTCTTTTTTCCCTATCTTTCCTTTCTCCCCCCTTTTTTTGTGTAGTGAAGTTAAAGCCTATTCTGGTTTTCTTAGAAGGGCCTGGCTGGCACTTCAGGGGCAGGAGAAGAACATTAGATTTCTGGTAGAGGGGTTTTTGACAGGAGTAAATCTCAGCCTTGAGTGCTTGCCCACTCATCTATTCTGTGGAAAGGCAGAGCAATAGGAGGTGAAGCTAGGCAAGGGATATTTATATTGCACCATCATACACAGAAACAGTTGAGCATATTTATTATTAGTAGTAGTATTACCATTGTTATGATGATGATGATGATGATGATGATGATGATGATGATGATGATGATGATGATAATGACAATGACAACCGCGATGATGATGATGATGATGATGATGATTATTGTTATATTATATTATATTATTATTATGTTGTTATTAATTAATAATAACATACAAAGTAAAATGTTTTAAACCATAAGATAGCATAAAGCAATGAAAGGGATAAATGCAGAGCATGCAGGGTACATACAGTGAAATAAAATGCACAAGAGAACATTAAATAACTATATTGAAATGATTGGAGTTTTTAGTAAGCAGATGTTGTAATGCATTCAGAGGGTATTATAGACTCTGCCACACTACACACACACACACACACACACACACACACACACACATACACACACACACACACACACACACACACACACACACACACACACACACACACACACACACACACACACACACACACACACCAGACAAGATGAGACTAATACATATCAAAGCGCAGGTGCAGACACTTTTGAGAATAGATGCTCCAATTCTCTCACGCCCTCACTAAGTCTTTTACCCTTTTTTCTCTCCCCCGCTCTACCTCTCTCTTCTACAGACAGCCACTTGATACTGTGTAACTCTCTTTCATGCATAAGCCTACTTGTGAAGCACTACTGTGAACACTGCATTTTTCTCTACGTCTCTGTTCTCAGGTAGCCTACCCTTTGCAATGTCACCCAGCTCTACTTCTTTCTGTGTTTCTACTAATACTACCCTTCCAAGCCAAAGCTTTCTCGTGGCTTTGTGTCCACTTTTCGTGTTTTTTTTTGTAAACTTGAAGCCTCTCCTCCTGATAGCCTTTGCCCTGCCCCACCTGTAAGCCTTTCAAGTCGTAACATGGCTGCACTGATGTCTGGTTCTCACTTTTGCCCAAGGGGTTTGGTATTGGTGGTTAGGGTGGTGGAGTAAGGTGGGACGGAGCCTTGAAAACGCCTCTACCCAGGCCCGTTGGAGCTGCTTAAATATGATTGCTTCCCGATAAAGTGGGTAGAGTTTCCGATTTCTCCGGAACTCAGACATGATATTTGTATTGCTGCTGGCCTGACTAGAAGCAACGCCAACGGTGTTATGTCACTAGGAGGGCGTGGCCTGTGGAGCACTACTGTGAACATTCTTCTCTAAGTCTCTGTTCTCAGATAACCTACCCTTTTGCGATGTGTTGAGTCCTTAGATCATCACTCAGCTCTACTTCTCCTTGTGTTTCTGCTAATTCCACCCTTCCAAACCACATCTTTCTCATGGCTTTGTGTCCACTTCTGCCTTTTTGACTTGATGTCTCTCATAGGACTAGGATGGCTGAGGTGGTGGAGTGGTTTCCATTTGGGTAGTGGGATATATGGGTTTAGGGCTGTGGTTCTCGGGATTCTTTTTTTTTTAAGAGGAAATGCCCCCTTGATCTACCCATGAGCCTTCCAATGCCCCATTGACTTCCTTATAATCAAGTTGAAAAAGTGGCAATATCCAAACCAGAGGAATCGCGTACCGTACTGTAGATCACCCAGCTCTACTTCTTCTACTTCTCTCTGTTTCTGCTAATACCACCTTTCCAAGCCACAGCTTTCTCGTGGCTTTGTGTCCACTTTTGCTTTTTTTTGGTAAACTTGATGCCTCTCCCTCCTGACAGCCTTTGCCCTGCCCCACCTGTAAGCCTTTCAAGTCTTAACATGGCTGCACTGATGTCTGGTTCTCACTGGTATGGTGCCCAAGGGGTTTGGTATTGGTGGTTAGTAGTGGTGTGGATCGGCCCTCACGATCCGATTCGATCACGATTAGGGAGGTAGCGATTCGATTCGATTCTATGCGATCCGATCCGATTCAATTCTACAATGCATTGCAATGCATTACATTTCTACTGAAAGCAAAGCAAATGTTTAATCAGTCATGATGAGGCAATACAAGTAGTCAGATACTGAGCAACAATGTATTGGCTGTTTTCTGTATCAGTCCGTATCAGTCTTGCAATGTTTTGAAGTGCTTTTATTTAATTTAACATTCATTTGCTCCCGAAATATCCATGGAAGTTATTGAAACTTAAAAGAATTGCCGGATCGATTCTGGAACTTGCCGGATCGATTCTGGATCGTCCATGCCCCGCATTGGATTGCATCGCCAAATCGATCATTGTTGACACCACTAGTGTTTAGGGTGGTGGAGTAAGGTGGGACGGAGCTAAGGCTGGGGACTAGGAAGGGTGAGGTGGTGGAGTGGTTTCCATTTGGGTAGTGGGAGATATGGCTTTAGGGCAGTGGTTCTCAAGAAATGTTTTTTGAAGAAGAAATGCCCCCTTGATCTGCTCGTGAGCCTCCCAACACCCCATTGACCTTGTCATAAGAGAGGAGAGGAGAGGAGAGGAGAGGAGAGGGGAGAGGAGAGGAGAGGAGAGGAGAAGAGAGGGGAGAGAGGAGAGGAGAGGAGAGGAGAAGAGAGGGGAGAGGAGAGGAGAGGGGAGGAGAGGATAGAGGGGAGGAGAGGAGAGGAGAGGAGAGGAGAGGAAAGGGGAGGAGAGGAGAGGAGAGGAGAGGAGAGGAGAGGAGAGGAGAGGACAGGAGAGGGGAGGAGAGGAGAGGAGAGGAGAGGAGAGGAGAGGAGAGGAGAGGAGAGGAGAGGAGAGGAGAGGAGAGGAGAGGAGAGGGGAGAGGAGAAGGAGAGGAGAGTGAGAGGAGAGGAGAAGGGAGGGGAGAAGGAGAGGAGAGGAGAGGAGAGGGGAGAGGAGAGGAGAGGGGAGGAGAGAGGAGAGGAGGAAGAGATGGAGAGGAGAGGAGAGGAGAGGAGGGGAGGAGAGGAGAGGAGAGGAGAGGAGATGGGAGGGGAGGGAAGGAGAGGAGAATAGAGGAGAGGAGAGGAGAGGAGAGGAGAGGGGATGGGACGAGAGAAGAGGGGAGGGGAGGAAAGCAGAGGAGAGGAGAGGAGAGGAGAGGAGAGGAGAGGAGAGGAGAGGAGAGGAGAAGAGAGGAGAGGAGAGGAGAGAAGAAGGCTGTTCAGCTCAGGGCAGGAGAGGAGAGGGCAGGAGATGAGAGGAGAGGAGAGGAGAGAGGAGGGGAGAGGAGAGGAGAGGGCAGGGTAGGAGAGGAGAGGAGATGGGAGGAGAGGAGAGGTGAGGAGGAGGGGCGAGGGTGGTAGAGAGGGAAGGGAGGAGAGGAGAGAGGAGGGAAGTGAAGGAGAGGAGAGGAGAGGGCAGGGTAGGGTAGGAGAGGAAAGGTGGGGAGGAGAGGAGAGGAGAGGAGAGGGGAGGGGAGGGGAGGTGATGAGAGGAGGAGAGGAGAGGAGAGGGCAGGAGATGAGAGGAGAGGAGAGGAGAGAGGAGGGGAGAGGAGAGGAGAGGGCAGGGTAGGAGAGGAGAGGAGAGGAGAGGAGATGGGAGGGGAGGGAAGGAGAGGAGAGGAGAGGGGAGGAGAGGAGAAGGCTGTTCAGCTCAGGGCAGGAGAGGAGAGGGCAGGAGATGAGAGGAGAGGAGAGGAGAGAGGAGGGGAGAGGCGAGGCGGGGAGAGACGAGGAGAGGAGAGGAGAGGAGAAGAGAGGGGAGAGGAGAGGAGAGGAGAGGGGAAGAGGTGAGGAGAGGAGAAGAGAAAAGAGGAGAGGAGAAGGGAAGAGGAGAAAAGAGGAGAGGAGAGGGCTGTTCAGGATGAGAACACACGTACCACTTGTGCTTTCATGTCTCCCTTTAGCCTGCAGCACCCTCTCTTCCTCTCTCTCTCTCTCTCTCTCTCTCTCTCTCTCTCTCTCTCTCTCTCTCTCTCTCTCCTTATGACCCCCCTCCCCAACTCCCCTCTGCCTTCCTCACAGAATGTCCCTGAGAGGAGAGCAGCCTATCGCTATTCTCCTCACTCTCCCCTATCTTCTGTTATGTCAGAGGACTGCACATTTCTGAGGGCCAAGTTAAGTTGAGTTGAGGAGCGTTGGTTGGATAAGCAAGAGTGGTGATAGGAATGGTGTATTGCTGTAGTGCTGGCATTGAAAAAGGAAATAAAATGGATTTTATATCTTTATATCTTTTTCTCCCCTTAAAGGCAAGGTCTTATTTAGTTTGCTGCATCCTTGGAAGAAGGACAAAGAAGCAGTTGGTTGGATTGTAAGAAATTTTCTCTGCTACACCATTGTACAGAAGATGTGCAGAGGTTCTTGATCAACACCAGGGATGCCAGATGAGGCTGATCATTTCCAGCCCAAAAAAATCTCAAAACCCGCCTGGAAGCACTAAATCCTGCCCAATTCTATTGATTTCTATGGCCAAAATTTTTTTTCTCCAAAATCCATTTTTTTCCTGCACACAGCCATCCAAAGCAGCCCAATTTGGCGGGAAATCGCCCAATCTGGCAACACTGATCAACACCTCTGTTTACGTCTGGATTTTACCCCTGCCCTCCAGATATTCATTTTTCAAAACCTTCAAGTCCACACTTTTGGGACCAAATGCAATCTTAAACTTGAGGATTTTTTTCACACATCTCAGCTGGCAGGTGCGTCAAACATGGCCCATGGGTCACTCAGCAGAGAATTTGAAAAAGGCTCCCACACACTGACCATTTCGCTGTTTTTCTTTCATACACAATTTTTCGGTCCTAGACCTTCATCAGGTTAACCTTTCATGAAGATCTAGGACCGAGACCTTGTTTCTTGAAAAAATACAGCGAAATGGTCTGTGTGCAGGAGTTTTTTCAAATTGTCTATCAAATGTAATCTATCGAGAATCCTCCCAGTCCACTTTCAGAAGTCTTTTGGTCATCTCTTTCAAACTGCAATATAAAAATATCTATCAAACAAACCAACATAAACAAGCCAGCTGAATCATGTCAAAATAATTGCAATGGATGTTTACTTATAAGATGATCAGAGTTATGAATGTTTAATGTACAGTATATTTCTGGGGAGTGTACTTGGAGCAATACTTTTTCCCCAACCCTTCTGGTATTCATTTTTCAAAGCCTTCAAGTCCACACGCAGAGTACTTTTGTGACCAAATGAAATCTTAAACTTGTTTTTTTTTCACACCTCAGCTGGCAGGTGCCTCAAACATGGCCCATGGGTCACTCAGCAGACAACTTAAAAAAACTCCTGCACACTGACCATTTCGCTGTTTTTCTTTAATACACCATGTGTCGTTAGACCTTCATCAGGTAGACCAGTGTTTCCCAACCTTTTTTGTCTCACGTACCCCCTAAGCCTTTTTGTTGTCCCATGAGTACCTCCTAACTCATGTTCTATATTGCTTTCTCTGTCCTGATGTGACTGCTCCATACATTTGTTATTGTATATGTAGTAACATTTTTCCAAGTACCCCCTGCAGTGTGCTCACGTACCCCTAGTGGTACACGTACCCCTGGTTGGGAAACACTGAGGTAGACCTGTCATGAAGGTCTAGGACCCAAACATTGTGCATTAAAGAAAAACAGCGCAATGGTTAGTGTGCGGGAGTTTTTTCAAATTGTCCACAAAATGCAATATAAAAGATGTTTAATCGACTATCTTAAGTGTTGAATTAACACCCCATTTTTCTACTGTGTAGAATACTCATTTACAAACATTTGAAGGGATATCGAGAATCCTCCCAGTCCACTTTCAGAAGAATTTGCAAACATTAAGTCTTTTGGTAATCACCTCTTTCAAACTGCAATTTAAAAATATCTATCAAACAAACCAACATCCAGCTGAATCATGCCAACATAATTGCAATGGAGGTTTACTTATAAGATGATAAGAGTTATACATATTTTATGTACAGTATATTTCTGAGGAATAATTATGAGTTGACATTTGAAGTTTTCATGCATTTCCCACCATTTAATATGATTTACTTTTGCTACTTCGCCATGGATGTGCCGCCGCGGATAAATCTACATGTTCAAAGCATTTATATATAGATGAGTTCCACTCATAGTGTCAATATGACAAGTGAGATTAATAATAAACTCTCACAGGTGTTGTCTTCACAAGGAATTAATTGCATTTGTATGTTTTGTTATATTCTTATGGCAATTGCATTCTTATATTATTTTCCAAAGCTGACTTCCACAAGAGTGGTGTACGTTATATCACTTTCATACTTGAAGAAAACTCTCAAGCGTATACATTTCATAGTGTCAGTGCTGAAATGGCCATCTGACATAGCAGGCTTTTCCCTGTGGGCCCTGAACCCTTGTGGGCCCCTATTTTGAGAAATGTTTAAAAAAAGGGGCCCCTCAGAATTAGCGGCCAAGATTTTAAATTTTTTTACATTTCTGAAAATAGGTGCCCACGAGGGAGATTGTCTGGATAGAGGAAGAGCTTGACAGAATAAGCCTTGGCAGGTGTATTATTCTGAGTGCATGTTCATGTGACCGTTACACCTGGCCTGGATCAATATTTTATAGAATTCTTGAAATCAAACGAGAAGTTAAATTTGATTATTTTTTGCACTTTTGGTGTTTGGTGGCTTTGTGAAGTTGCTAAGAGGTGAGTATCTACGCTGGCCTTATGGTGACGGGACTGCAGCTGGGCTTTGCTCAGTCAGCAATCAGTCAGCCCATCCTTAGTTTTGGGCGCGCACACACACGCATGCACACACGCATGCACACACGCATGCACACACACACACACACACACACACACACACACACACACACACACACACACACACACACACACACACACACACACACACACACACACACTGAGTTTAAGATCTGCAGGATCACAGGACATGACAGTCCCCTTCGCATATCTGCTGCTTTCATATGAAATGGGATCTGAGGCATGAGGCTGCAGCTCTCTGTGCTTGTTGGAAAAGGATCAAACCTCCATTTTTCTAAGCCTTCTATCTCAGGGACCCTGTCATTTTCTTTCTCCAACTTCAAGAGACGAAAGGAGTTGCAGAGTAATATACTTTGGCAGAGTAGTTTTTCTTTTTTTCTTTCCTGACAAAATGCATTTGCTTTTCTTGCTCTCTCATTAGATTTTTCCTCTTTCTTCTTCTATTCTCCTCACTCTCTCTCTCTCTCTCTCTTTACTTTGGGTTTAGCTCAATCTCTCTGTCGTTTTGTCTCCCTTTTTAATCAGTTATTCTTTTGTTTTAAAATGAGGCCCAATTGTGCTCTGTTTGCTCATCCTCCACCCCCCCTCTCCACCCCCCCTTGCTGAATAGCTTTCTGATTCCTTTTTAATTACTGAATAGTTGCTTCCTTTTCCTCTTTCTGTCAATTACGCTGCAAGACAAATGCGCAAGTGAACTGTGTGAGACAGAATAATGCATGTTCCTCGGGGGGGGAGGCCATGATCTTAGTCACTACATTCCGCCTCTTACCATACAGGGTTACATTTGCATTTGCTTTTTGCTTTTTTTCCCCTCTTATCTGGCGCCCGCCAGGCTACCATAAGACCTCATTGCATTATAAAGCCAGCAGGATCCACTTGAGCCGAGCATCCATTACACTCGGTAAGGTCAAACATCACCTCTGGGTCTTTAATCTCTCGCCTCTCGTGATTGACAAGGAGCAGAGAGGAGGCGCTACTTGTACTTGTGTTGTGAGGTGGTGGTTCAGCCCAGAGCTTTTACATAAGCCCTGTGCAGAGACACAGTATTGTATTGCATTGTATTGTATTGTATTGTATTGTATTGTACAGTATTGTGTAGTATTCTGGTGTTCTGCAGAGGTCTTTCACATTTTCTGTGTCAAGAGGTGTTGAGCTATTGTATGGCTGATATAGTAAACTACGGTAGTAGTTCACGCCAGATTTTTTTACGGACCGTCCTTTCTCGCTAACTGACACACGCACATAGCTGCTTCGTATGGAACGTGTCTCAGTAATTTCATTACTTTTGGCAGGATAATTGACAATTTGCAATATACTAGCCAGAATCCCCATATCCTTATATCATGGTATCTTCATAGAATGACAACCAGTCAAGAGCTGCTGGTATTTTGGGGACAAAGCACTAAGGTCATACCACTGTGAGATGTACAGGTATGGTGATTTTCTATGCCAACCTCTCAATCCACCTACTCCCTATCTGAACCTAACCAGTCCAAGGGTGTTGGTCTTTTCCATGGATATGAAGAGGTCATAAACCACTTTGACCTTTAGAGTTATTCAGGCCTACTGTGCCGACCTTCTCACCCCTACACCATACCCTACCATACCCATTCAGCGTCAGCTCAAAGGTTGCCGGATTGACTCCCGACCCGCCAGGTTGGTGGGGGGAGTAATTAACCAGTGCTCTCCCCCATCCTCCTCCATGACTGAGGAACCCTGAGCATGGTACCGTCCTGCCGCACTGCTCGCCATCGAGGGCTGCCCCATTGCACAGGTGAGGCATAAATGCAATTTCGTTGTGTGCAGTGTTCACTTGTGTGCTGTGGGATGCTGTGTCACAATGACAATGGGAGTTGGAGTTTCCCAATGGGCTTTCACTTTTCTTTTTTGCTTTCACTTGGTCTTTGTTATGACTAAGAGGAAACCACATAAAGCTCTTTAACCTTCATGGTTGCTTACTCTGCCAACCTCTCCAGCCCTATGCAATACCCAGTCAAGAGGGGGTGGCCTTTGGTATGACAAGGAAGTGAGAAACCACTGAGATTATACAACCAACAACAACCAACCCTTAAATTATTGAAATGAATTATTATAATGGATGTGTTTTCATCCCCGGCCAATTTGTAATGCCAGAACAAAAGAGCGTTTGGTTCCCTTTATCTTGGACTGTGCTGTTTTTAGTGGTTGCTGAGCGCATGCCAGGCTATGCCATGGCAATCCGTCTGACTAAGTAGCCATTGGCAGTTCCATTGGTAGAGATCCATCCAACAATTTGGCGGTGCATTATTTCTCCCCCTCAGGGGCGGAGTTAGCCATTTTTGGGGCCCTGGGCGAAATATAACCATGGGGCCCTCAAAAGTCGTTATATAGACTTAAAATTCTATGTTTTGGTGCTATTTTAGTGTTTTTTTCTCATATTTTCAATTACTTTAGATTAGATACAGTAGTGACAAATTAAGATAAAGCTCATGTTTTTGTCTTTACAACGACTGGTGTGACAGTTGGGGCCCCTACGGAGGACAGATTTGGTCGGGGTCCCTAGGCAATTGTCTAGGTTTGCCTAATGGAAAGTCCGCCTCTGCTCCCCCTCTCCGTAATGCTGATATTGATGTCAGAGGCCCCCGTTATGAAGCATCATTTAACATCGAGCCAAGACACAGAATTGGTGTTGTGCTTCGGGGCATTTATCCCCGGCTCGGCTTATTTATCTACAGTACTTATTTATTTCATTCTTTGTTTATCTATCATTTACTTATTATTTACTTACAAGTTTAGTTATTTATGCATGTTTTTTCTAAGTTTTCTTTACTCAAGGCAGCAGCAGCAGCAGCTGAGCAAAAAAAAAACTCGTTGCGAACCTTTGAACGTCGATGTTGCCCGCAGGGAAGCCGACAGGGGGGGACAAAGGGGTCACTTGTCCCAGGCCTAGGGAGAGAGGAGGCCCAGAATGGGATCCTCATTACATTGTATTGACTGGGTTTGGGAGCCTTTCAGATGTCTTTGTCCCAGGCCCAGCTAAAGTTGTCAGCGGCCCTGGTTGCCTTATTAATTAATGGAGCGATTGATTTGTTTATCTTCTGAGGGATTAGCATACGCGGCATGGCTCCTCATTTCCTCCTCCATGCCCCTTGACTTTCCCCTGCAGATGAATTAGTGTCTTTAAACCCTTCCATGGCTGAATTGCTGAAATGCATCCCATGGGCATTGGAAAACGCTTGTTGATGTCTATCGTGGACCATTTATTATCCGAGAAACACTATGTTATGTGCACTTAATGTCTTGTGACGAGGCTTTGATTATTTTTCCTGTGGAAGAAGGGTTAGTGGCCCTTTAGCCTATGGTACTAAGCCTATACAAGAGATGGGGAGGGAAAGAGAACTCTAAATGCACACAAGTATTTTATTTTTAATCTGCCCTTCCTTAATTCCTTCCTAATTACGATTGAAACCTATTTTCTCTCTTTTTCCACTCAAATTAAACTTAATGACCTGTTGAACACTGTTGGAAAATTAATGATATTATATCTTTTCTTACAAATAATGAAGTGTGCTTGTGCTAATTTGAAATTAGTTAGTTCGTTCCAATTAACTTGATGCACTCGCACTCATTTTGTAGTAGTATTAAAAGCCCAGTAATCAATATGGTCCACACCATGGACCATTTTCCATTTCAAACCAGGATATATGAGTTAACAAAAGGTGATTAATTGACTTTGACAATGATGACTTGCAGTCCATTACTATCACTTAAATTCTTGACATTGTTTGAGCTCAGCAGACTTAGTGATCACTTAGAGACAGGATATAATTATAATTTTCCGATGAACATGTCTGTCAAAGCTTGCCTTCATATCTTCCATGATATCTACTGCAGTTTGTGAAAACATTGAAATCATATGTATGAACAGTGCAATGTAATATTAGCATTAGCAGGTTAGGTGCCTTGTTCAAGTACACTTCAGGAATAGTTGATGATTTAGGGGTACATATTCTTCTTGCTGGTTAGGATGGAATTTGAGCTCGCAAACATCTGATTCAAAGACCATTTCCCTAACCGTTAGGTCATGGCTGTAACAGCATATCATGCATTTCAGTTGTGAAGAAGAGTGCACAAGACATTCACAAGAGACAAGTGGACATTCACAATGGACTAGTGGTTAGGGCATTGAACATATACCCTTGGACAGTCATGGGTAAGTGGTTAGGGCGTCAGACGTGTAGCCCAAAGGTTGCAGGCTTGACTCTCGACCCACCATGTTGGTGGGGGGAGTAAATAACCAGTGCTCTCCCCCATCATCCTCCTCCTCCTGAGCATGGTACCGTCCCGCCGCACAGCTCCCTTTTGGCATCATTGGGAATTGCCCCCTTGCACGGCAAAAGTGTTAGGAGTTGGAGTTTTAAAATTGGCCTTAAGGCTTTCACTTCACTTATTAAAGCTTTCACTGACTAATGATCAATGCTCTCCTTCATCCTCACGTAAGGGATACCCTGAGCATGGTACGCCCCCTACTCACTTACTGCTCCATGGATTACCTGTTAGGTTGCCCCCTGCTTTACAATGGGGCCTTAATTGGTTGAACACCCCAAACAAACCCACATATCTGAATGTCCTGCCATATTTGTAATGTAAAGTCTCCAAAGCTGTCTGGGCACTCCACATTGCCATTCACTAATAATTCAACAAAAGCGTTGCACCATATGCCATCACTGCACTAAACAACATCCCATAGTGACCCCCTGACCCTCCTGGAGAGTATAGTGTCTGTCATCATGTTGTGTTCTGTGCTGTCTGTAAATGTCTGAGTAGGTATGTATCTAGTATACCACTAAGAGATTTGACCCAGCCTCAGACATAATCTCACATAAAAGCCGTGTTCTGGAGAGTGTTGTCTGTTTGGCAGTAGTTCAATGCAGCTAATTAACAAGAAAATGCAGAAAAGTCTGCTCTTAGCACGGAACTGCGACGTTTATTCCCAGGGGAGATGGAAAGAATGTAGGGTTCCGCTGCTTTGTTTCTTTACTAATTCATTAAAACTAGATGAGCCAACACAATTACTTTTTCGCCAAACCCTCAACGTTTTTCTCTTTTGCTTTTAGTATTTGAGGAGGAGTGCTGTTGCAAAACAAATATTTTTCCATTGCAATGGTTTTCAGTTCCTCTGTAATCATTCCTTTATTTGCAGGTAACAACACAAAGGCAAATGAAAAAGAAAACATGTTAGCCTTGGTTCTGTTTTGATTCATTTGTTTTGATTTTCACAGAATGACAAGACCAACCGACCGGAGTCCAATTTATATCACCTTTAATGCATCATGGACCTCAGCTTCTATGAAAATTGTAAACTGCAAATTTTAAACTGCAAATTATGAACTGCACATTGGAGACTGGACAAAAGCTATTTCAAACTTCTGTGCTAACCCTGTTACATAGATTTTTGACAATAAAGTACACTTGACTCGACTTGACTTATAGTGTGCCTGTCGTGGTTGTAATAGAAGAGTCTACTAGATAAAGGCCAGAGTGGTACTGACTAAGAGGCAAACTTTTTCATCTTCTCTTCTTTTTAGATATTTTTTTGGGGGCTTTTGCCTTTATTCAGGACAAGACAGTGAACGACAGACAGGAAATGAGTGGGGAGAGAGAGACGGGGTGGGATCGGCAAATGACCTTGGCCGGAATCGAACCCGGGTCTCCGGCATATCGGTCAACAGCCCAGTAGAGAGACTTTTTAAAAGGCACAAATCCGATCAAACTTTCAAATGAATAGAGCATATCTGTAAGTCTGGATTGGAGAAATGCCAGAGAGCACACTGGTGTTGCACACTTGTACGTTCACTGTTGCAGCACCCAGTTCGCTGAGGCAGATTTGTCACTCTAATATCAGTTGAATGAATGAAATGAAGGACAGCACTCTTCAGATTTCTTCTTTGTTTATTCGGGGCGAATAAACAAAGAAGAAATCTGAAGAGTGCTGAATAAACGAATAAACAAAGAAAAAACAAAGAAGAAATCTGAAGAGTGCTGTCCTTCATTTCATTCATTCAACTGCCCTACAAGGGCGAATAAACAAAGAAGAAATCTGAAGAGTGCTGTCCTTCGTTTCATTCATTCAATTAAGTTTTTTGTGGGATTCAGCACCCAGTTAAGGACTGTTAAAATTAGCCTATTTAGGCGATAGTGTGAGCGCGTCTTCTCAACTTTTTGAAGTATCACTCTCATATCAGGGCAATTTTCTAACACTCTTATACAGTAGTTAACCAGTTCAGTTTTACCATAGAGATGCCTTAGCAAGCTATTCGCCATTCGCCAAAACATTCAAATGTTGAACGCTAGCTAGAACTGCCGTTGCCAAATCGAACAAATCCCCATGTCTGGAGTCTGACCTGAATGCATTCAAGTATGGTAAATCCCATCCAATAAGATACTATACAGAGAGGAGTTGGGAAATGTTTCCCATTTTAAAAAGTGTAGTGTTCCTAGGGCTGGGCGATATGGAAAAAAAACAATATCACGATATGGGTTACTTTATATCAAGATAAAGATATATATCACGATATAACACAATTAAATACGTTTTCAGTTATTCTCTTTATTTGCTCTTTATTTTTTCATGTC
>NW_026945775.1:520724-530724 GCF_034702125.1 Engraulis encrasicolus
ATTGGTCCCAGGCACACGCTCACACACACCTACATGCACGCACACACACACTCCTACACACACACACACACACACACACACACACACACACACACACACACACAGACACACGCACACGCACACACACACACACACACGCACACACACACACACACACACACACACACACACACACACACACACACACACACACACACACACACACTCCATCCTCTATCCATTTCAGTTTATTGTGCCGGCCATAATCCCGTTCCCATTCCACCCTCCTAATAACTAATGGTGCCTATCACAAGGTTAAAGATTCTTCTTCTGTGAAGAGGGTTGATGTTTTCCCATTTTCAGTGGTGTAGTAGGGATTTTTAAAGTGGGGGTACGCGATTTTTGACATCATAAAATAATTAGGCAACTAATCATGTCAATGAGCTACTGTCCTACTGACCTATCATTTTTACTCCATTTTCATCTGTTTGGTCATCACGTGCAATACTGCTATCTGCTCATGTGCTCATCACTTTTTATATAAAAACATGGACAGAAGTCTTTTTTTTATCTCACCTCAGGAGAAGTGGGTGGACTGCGTACTAGGGGTCGACCGATACAGGTTTTTTTAATGGCCGATGCGATACCGATTTCTTTTCATCACCCTTGGCCGATACCCGATTTCCGATATCCGATATTTGAGGCCGATATGGGTAAAAAAAAAGAAAAAAAAGACAAATATTCCAGGTCTCAAGTTAAAAATAAACATTTATTTAACATTATCAAATTGAGGTAGAACGTGTAACATTTAAACACCCACTCTAACAATCAAGTAATGTCTAAAAATCAAGTAATACAAAAATAAATTTTCTTGGTGCTTTTTATAACCCAAATGATATAAAATAATAATACATTTTGCACATCGGCCAAAACCACACGTGTATCGGCCGATATGATATACTTAAAAAACCCAAATATCGGGCGATATTTATACCGATATATATATCGGTCTATCCTTACTGCGTACCCCTGTGTACCATACCCAATACACCCCTGGCCGTTTTGTATCCTAGTGAAGGAGGGATGTGAAACACTATTAACAGTAACATGTAATAGAGGTTGGAATAGAACTTGTTCTGCACAGAAACGTTTTCGACGAAATCATCGACGTTTGAGATTAACCCTGCCATCAAACAGTGCCAATTAGTCCAGGACCAGCCCTGTAGACCCGTTCGCAATTTGGAGTTGAGGGCGTTTCTCACTGGAATTGAGTTAGTGGGTTCCTAGACATTAAAAATCACGGAGGTGCTCGTCCCCCATAGTGCCAGATTTTTCACAATATGGCCGCCAAATATGGCCGCCATTGCCATGTCTTTTTTAACTTTTAAACTGATTATACACATGTCATACATCAATTCTGGCCTATTTTTTGAGAGGAATTCATTTCTGACAAATACACGAGGAGAATGTGTGATTGTGACCTTAAAAGGTCATTGCCAAGGTCAAATTTGCTATTCTGAAGAATGTCAATAGACTTTCATTGTAAATTCTCAATTATGGCATGAGTAGTTATTTGCTGATATTGTTATGATTCTTTTGTGTCAGTATAGTGTCAGTATAGTCCATAAAAGGTCAAGGTCAAGGTCATGTTCAAGGTCTTTTTCCTATTCTGAGGAACTCGGCCATGTGCTTACCCATTAGGTCATTATTAAGGATAGAGAAGAGCCACTATAAATGTAAATCTAACATTTCCACATAGCCAGAGGACAGCACATCACATGCACAGCAACAGTCAACACATAAAGTAGAAGAGGAGAAGTGGGTCAGAGATCACAAGAGTACATAACTTCATTGCCTCTGTCAAATGCTTTTGCATAACATTCAGAGTGGAATAAAGCAAACACCATTGCATATGATGCTTCCCACAGCAAGAGCCTTCACATCAAGAGCCTTCTCACAACTTTCCACAGGATCGGTTCATGTTCAACCTACCAGACAATCAGATCTGACCATAGTCTACCTGCTAGCTATGCCGTGGAATGCTCGAAAAATGGACAGAAACCCATACCTAGCACTTTTACAAGGGAAAATTATTCAATGGGTATGGACAACTCTGATTATGCTGACAAATCATCACTTTCTGATACCAAGGGTTCACACTATGCAACCGTATTACTGTTTCGAGATGCCTCAGTGAACAGACACCTTCAAGTCTCCGGTGTCGGACACAGAATTGAGCCAGGCTGATGATATACTGCAGAAGAAGTTGCCATGCCAAGAGGTACCTGATCATCCAAAGCCAGTGGTTCAACCTGTCCTACCACCAGACATGCTGCTGCATCCTGAAAACAAGCAAGCAACATTACTGCAACGCTGTGGTGTGACAGGAGGAGACCCTTTGATACGGGCTGCTGTACACACACTTGTCTCATCTGCTGTGGTGCCAATGACATGTGTTGGCTTCCTTCCTATAATACCAACCCACTGTCAGACACTGCCTATCCAACATCCAGTGTTTGCAGACAGATGAACCAGGCATCAATGGCAATTTGGTGTGACGAAACCTGTATGAGACCGAGCACTTCAAGGATCTCTTTCACTGTATTGGCCCTTTCCATTGGACCCATGTTATCCTCATTTATCAGGGGAAATTGCTTTGAGGTTCTGGCCTGGATGATGCATTGATGGAGTGTGAAGTCTTTGAACCTGCCATGTTAGAGTTGTTGTTAAATGGCAGTCATTATGTCTGAGCTCTCACTGGTATGCTGATTGTGGAGGATGTGATCAGGACTCTCCATTGGGAGGTATTCTGGCCTCACAAAGCAGACTATCCAGTGCTTGCACAGGTGCAGGCATGGCACACTTCACTGGCTTCAAATCACGTTGCCCAAAAGAGTCGGAAGCCTTGATTGAGCAAGTGGAGAGCCTGAATCAAGACTTTCTGGATTTTGTGAAAGAATGTGAAGCGAAGTCAGAGCTCTGCCAATTCTTTGGAGTTTGGCTGGATTTGGCGGCCATCATTCATAATGCTGTTGTCTCTGAAAGAGAAGGAAAAGAAAACTATATGTTGCTACCATAGACGATTCCATACCAGTCTTCGCAGAATATGACTGCATTAAGCTATGGATCATGCAGAGGTTGCGCTAGACTTTTTCACAGTCCGTCATTTTGACGGACAGGGTCGAAAAAAAATCCGTCATCGCCCATTTTTAAAATTCTTTCTCAACGTGGGGGGTCGCGACCCCGCACTAGGAACAACACGTGCGCAATTGCGGCAAATTGAAAGTAAACCGCTGTGAACACATCCCCTTTCACTCGACATTCATTCTCCAACTTTGAGGATAGAGTCCATTTTGCTGTCCACTTTCTCTCTCTGCCCCTTTCATTGCACTGTTTAAAAAGCTGCAGATATCTCTCACTGACGCGCGTCTGATTCAGTGTTCAAGCGCTATGGTCACCTTTTTAAAAGCCCTTTTTTAAAAGACGCGTGCAGGGCTTTATCCAACAGCTGTCAGTCACTCTTTTTGCTCTGATTAATGCACCGATTGTAATACAAAGGCGCAGTGTTAAATAATATTCGCGTTGGGCTTCACATGCACGATGGAAAGGAAAGCCGTCTTGCAGAAAGGTTTAGCCCAGGCAGGCGACAAAGGCACTGAAGCCTACAACAGACGATCAGATTTTGCAAAACTTTGTTGAAAAAAGCCAGCGACGGTAAAGGGAGCCACTCTATAGCCTATGTAGCCCCATCGGCTAGATATGTTGGCTCTGGGAGCGCGGTAGTTGTCTGAAGTTGTCTGAAATAGCCTAAATAAAAATAATAATGGGTGAACCAGCTATCGAAATGAGAGAAGGATAGCCGTTACTGGCAACGTTTGCCAAGTTGTAAGTTGCGTTACCTGATAATATTTTGACTCTTGAATAGCCGTCGTTTTTATTATTTAGTTTATGTCCTGAAGCCGTTTTAGACCATCGTTGCCTTTGAGTGAAGGTTCTGGCTAGCAAACATGCTATTCGCATATTTGTTTGTTTCAAGCGGGGAGTTATGAAACAATGCTTTTATGAAGGACGATAGATGAGGGAGGGACAACTTCGTCATTGGCAGAAAATCAGATAGTCGGTAAATGTAGTGGGCCTAGGTCTACAAATAGTTCTAAATCTTAAATTAATCGAAGTCATACGTGTGTGGTGGCAACGTCTTCTTTATTTTAATTCATTACTTAGAGAATGTGCAGAGGCGCGCGCTCTGCTGCAGCCAGCCGCACAGACCAGCTGCTGCGCATGGTAGACTATGAGAAGCAGGGAGAGAGGGAGAGAGGCGGACGATAGTAGCAAGAAATTATCTAATTATCTGCGCTGATGATAACTATGCCTAATTGAAATGCATATTTGCTCTACTCGATAGAGGTGTAGGCCTACTTAAACTTGTAATTTATTTATCATCACCCTGAATATTGATCCGTCAAAATGACGGACAGGCTTCAAATTTTTCCGTCATCCTTCAAAAAAATCCGTCAATGACGGACATTTGTCGGTTAACGCGACCTCTGGGATCATGATATCTTGAACAAATCAAGGTTCTAGTGTAGTCTAGTGTTCTAGTGTTCTCCGTTGCTTTTCTGTAGGTCAGTGGGTTGTGCAGGATCGCCATGGCTGGTTCTGTGCTGTGGGAGGTGACATAAAGGTTGAGCAGACCATTCAGAGAGTATGCAAGGATCCTGGATGACACTGTGCATTAGGAGCCACACACAATGTTAATGTTGTAGCAGAGTTTTGAGCTCTTTCTTTGATCACTGATGTCCTCAAAGTTCTCATCAACAACGCCACTTTGAAGCGGACAGAATAATCTGCTCAGCAACTAAGTTGTTAACAGGAGTGTCGCACGTCGCCTACACAACTGTCTCCAAAATGGCAAGCTTGTCTACAGCTCATTCAGGCAGGATAGGTTAGTTAACAAGAACAAAACATTAGTGGAACTGGTTTCAGAAAGGACTCTTCCACAATTAAAAGATCAACCAAAGAAGACACCAGCAATCATCATAAAGGAACAGAAGTTGGTCTCATCCAAAGACATAGCTGAGGCACATAGGAGCATGGACATTTCTAAGGAACGGGGCATGAGTATTCAGCAGATACTTTCTCATGATGTCCTTTCAGCATCACCCCTGTTTGATGGTTACCTTCCATTGGTTGTTAACACGCCAAAGCTTGTCAGTGAAATTGAGCCTCACCTTGATCTCACCCAATGGAGCTCGGAGTCTACTTATTGCACTCATGTCTGGTAGACATCACATTCCTCTGGCAGAATTTCCTAATTTAGGCGCTGTCATCAATACCATCATCAACTCTGCAGCATCCTTCTGCCGACATCCAGAGCTCATCTTTCTTGTGACTCCTACATTGAAATGTCATTGAAGGAAGGCGGATGCATGCAGCATACCAACTCAACAACAGCCATTGACATCATTGGCATGAACGGACAAACACCCATTCCTCACCAACTTGATAAGTTCTGGGCCTCTGTGGAGAACAAGCGAAATCTCCAGTTGTTAGTTCTAGACATGATTTGTTATCAAACCAGAGGCAATACTACTATCATTGTCAGCCCTGTTTTTGGTGGTGATGAAGTGCTACCAGCAAAGTCAGTTGATGGTGAAGAGAGCTCTTGAACTGCATTGAGGAGCCTGATGCCAGGTTGTTGGTGCATGTTGAGTGGGCTGTTCGTGTGAAGCAGTGCAGAAAAGTTGATATAGTTTCAAATGATACAGACACATTTGCATTGATTGTTAACTACAGACCATATTTCCAAGAACTCTGTATGAAGGAGATTTGCTTGCAGTATGGCACAGATGAGATGCGGATAATGCTTCCCCTCCATCAATTAGTCTCTCATCTTGAAGCGTCACTGACGAAAACTGTGATCGAAGAACATATCCTGTCAAGAGACGATTGCATGAGTAGGGGGTTTGCATGAGGTTGGGACTAAAGATGCAGCCATGGTTTCTGACCAAGTCCAATACTTGGTTAACTTTGGAGAGGCCGAAATATTGACTGAGCGAGATGCAACATTGGCTTGGTGTGTGTCTGGGCTGGGGCCAGGTCAACCACAACAGCTGTAACATTTGATGATCACATAGTAGAAATGTTCAGCAGTGGTGCTGGAATCAATGCATTTCCTCCCATCAGTAGTGCTATAAGAAGGCACATTCAGAGAGGCATTTCTAGTTCATAGAGTCTGCAACTTACTTGCGAGAACCAAGTACCCCAAAAGCAAGGCATGAGCCTAAGCAACGTGGGTGGCAGGAGCACACACCTGGCATACTCCTTCCATTAAAATGCCTGAAGCCGTTATCACATGGTGTGCTTCAATTATGTAAATGTACAGGACGGTGTGAAAATCGCAAATGTGACAGTCATGCTGATGGAGTTTCACGCACTATATTTTGCATTGGAAAAATGATTTTGATTAAAAAAAGATAATTGTCATTATAAATCACATCCCACTAAATTGCATGTATACACAAATTCAGTGAAAAAACAGAAAATACTGTGTGTATTATGTGTAATGTTCCACCTTGGTTAATTCATTGTGATTTGAGCTTAATTTAAGCCTAGACCTTTCTCATCACATGTATTCATTCATTGTTTATGCTACAGTATGATGGTCCCTAAAGTGTTAAAAAATATGAAATGTTAGATTTACATTTATAGTGACTGTTCCTTATTCTTAATAATGACCTAATGGGCAAGCACATGGCCGAGTTCTTCAGAATAGGAAAAAGACCTTGAACATGACATTGACCTTGACCTTTTAAGGATTATACTGACACTATACTGACACAAAATAATCATAGCAATATCTAGCAATAGCAATAACTCCTCATGCCATAATTGAGAATTTGTTTCTCATTTTTACAATGGAAGTCTATGGACATTCTTCAGAATAGCAAATTTGACCTTGGCAATGACCTTTTAAGGTCACAATCACACATTCTCCTCATGGATTTGTCAGAAATGAATTCCTCTCAAAATATTGGTCAGAATTGATGTATGACATGTGTATAAACAGTTTAAAAGTAAAAAAGACATAGGCAATGGCGGCCATATTTGGCGGCCATATTGTGAAAAATCTGGCACTATGGGGGACGAGCACCTCCGTGATTTTTAATGTCTAGGAACCCACTAACTCAATTCCAGTGAGAAACGCCCTCAACTCCAAATTGCGAACGGGTCTACAGGGCTGGTCCAGGACTAAATAGTGAGCTCACATACACACACACACACACACACACACACACACACACACACACACACACACACACACACACACACACAGACACACACACACACACACACACACACACACACACACACACACACACACACACACACACACACACACACACACACACACTCACTCTCTCTCTCTCTCTCTCTCTCTCTCTCTCTCTCTCTCTCTCTCTCTCTCTCTCTCTCTCTCTCTCTCTCTCTCCTCTCTCTCACACACATAGAAACATACGCAACACACACACACACACACACACACACACACACACACACACACGGATATGTTTTTCCTTCTGTATTTATTTTGCCTCTCCTCTGCCTTAGTCTTTCCACTGTCGTTGTCTATAACTGCAAGCAGTGCTGTGCTGTGCCTTTCTCAAAGCGGATAAGCTTACTGGCACAGCACACACACACACGCACACATACACACTCTCACACACACACACACACACACACACACACACACACACACACACACACACACACACACACACACACACACACACACACACACACACACACACACACACACACACACACACACACAGGGCCTTTGTGTGATAAGGCTGGCCCACTTTCACACTCCTCAAAGCACAACACTTCTGTCCCTTTGGCTCTTTAGATTTGCTCTTGTGCTCTTTGCGCTTGCATCTTTCTAGCTCTCTTTTTTGTTCTGTCTTTCTTTCTTTTTTTTTACTTTGCTCATGTGTCTCATCTTTCTAGCCCTTTCTTTCTTTCTTTCTTTCTTTCTTTCTTTTTTTCTTTCTTTCTTTCTTTCTTTCTTTTTTTCTTTCTTTTGTTCATTCGTTCTTTCTTTCTTTCTTTCTTTCTTTCTTTCTTTCTTTCTTTCTTTCTTTCTTTCTTTCTTTCTTTCTTTCTTTCTTTCTTTCTTTCTTTCTGTCTTCCTTTGATCCTTTCTTTCTTTCTTTCTTTCTGTCTTTCGTCCGTTCCTTCTTCCTTTCGTTCCTTGTTTCTGTCTTTCCTTATTTATTTCTTTAATGTTGGCGTGTCATTAAAGACAGCTCCTAGTGTAGTAGTGTTATTGGCCTGTCTTTAAAGACAGCGGTATTATTATTGGCCTCGCTTGATGTTGCTCATCTTCTAAAATCTGCATTCACATTAATGAGGCACTAGAGCCAGACTATATAATTAAAATGGGTTTTAAGCAAAGCAGAGCACAAACTCATTTACCGTACACAAACACACACACACGTGCACGCAAGCAGGCAGGCACGCATGCACGCACACACACACACGCACACTCACACACACACTCAATTGCACGCACACACACACACACACACACACACACACACACACAAACAAACACACACAACACACACACACACACACACACACACACACACACACACACACACACACACACACACACACACACACACACACACACACACACACACACACACACACAAATGGGTTGTCCAAAAAAAGAAACACCCACAGGTTCAAGCATTGCGCTTTGTCTCTTTGGAGTTAGTTAAGAACAAGACATTGAACTTTGTTTGTTCCGTTTCGCTGATTAACATTTAAAAAGAATAAAGTAATGATCAACATGGTAATTACTTCCAGAGATGGCTGTATCTCTTTAACTCACCTGACACCTCCTCACTTTAAAATTTTTAATTATGCTAAAAGATTCACTTGCACTTACTGAGGCAGTCAGTGTGTGTTGTATTGTATTAGCGTCGGTAGATTAGCCTACAGTACCTACGACCTGCTCTCTTCATTTCCCCTACCTTGTTTTGACAAATTACTGATGACAGAAGCTGTCAAAAACCAACCCCCTTTCATCTCCAACCCACCTCATCACGGAATCAACTGGCCGCTTTGAGCAAACCCAGATAGGTATGTCTTTTTCATTTCATTTCATTTTTATTATTTCATGCTATTTCAGTGTTCAGCCTCTGCCTCCAGGTGAGGGGGAAGTTATTCAACATGATCTCCAAAAATTCCGTGCTCCTGGACACGAATGGTAAGGGCACAACATCCGTGTCCAGGAGCACGGATTTTGCCAAAATTCCGTGCTCCTGGACACGGAATTGTTTTCCGTGCTCCTGGACACAGAATTGTTTTCCGTGATGGAAACAGAGAAGTGCTCTCTCTTTAGGCTACTCCCACAGCTCTATGTTCCCACAGTCTTGTGTTTTCTCAGGATTTTTCTTATTTCAAATATTTTTTCTCAAAAAAAAACATTTCCTACTGACAGGTTAAGGTTAGGGATTGTTTTGGTCTGGGCACAGCTAGTTTTCTTTCATTCATTACATGAATTTCATAGCCTAGCAACCAATGGGAATAGGTATTTCTCAAAAATATGTCTTTAATGACAGGTTAAGGTTAGGGAATGTTTTGGTCAGGGCACAACTTAAATTGCTATAGCATTAGTTTGTTTAGGATTAGCATTTGGTATGTATTTTCTAATGATAGAGTTACAGAGTGCCGTGGTAATAGCCTACAGAAAGCACTTCCGTGTGTCCATCACGGAAAACAATTCCGTGTCCAGGAGCACGGAAAACAATTCCGTGTCCAGCAGCACAGAATTCTGGCAAAATCCGTGCTCCTGGACACGGATTTCGTGTCCTTAACATCCGTGTCCAGGAGCACGGAATTTTTGGAGATCAGGCTGAGTTATTTCATCTCGCTTTCTCATCTTCCTTCATCATCATAACCTCCAGTTATCACATTGCATTATATTAGTATATTGCTGTGAACTGGC
>NW_026945775.1:535724-538224 GCF_034702125.1 Engraulis encrasicolus
GGAAAAAAATGTTTAGTATGGTTTTAAGAACAGATTTGGACATGCCCATAGACGGCCTTTCTGAATCTGGTTGAGGCAAAAATCCAAATTTCCCAAATAACAGAGACAGCAGCAAACACACACACGCACACGCACACGCACACGCACACGCACACACACACACACACACACACACACGGTCGCTATGACCTTACGTCTTGATTTCCTGTTTACTGTGGTAATCACCCCGGGGCTTTGTTTTGCATTTGATTTGTTCGACTGTAATGAAGATTTGTAGGGTGTGTGTGTGTGTGTGTGTGTGTGTGTGTGTGTGTGTGTGTGTGTGTGTGTGTGTGTGTGTGTGTGTGTGTGTGTGTGTGTGTGTGTGTGTGTGTGTGTGTGTGTGTGTGTGTGTGTGTGTGTGTGTGTCTGTGTGTGTGTATACGTGTGCGTTCGTGCGTGCGTGCGTGCTTGTGTGTTCAACCGTAATGAAGATTTCTAGTCTCGCAGAGAGAGAGAGAGAGAGAGAGAGAGAGAGAGAGAGAGAGAGAGAGAGAGAGAGAGAGAGAGGGATTGAAATTGTAGCATTTGTTGGGTGGATGGTGAGATATTTATAATAATTCTGGATCAGCGTCTCGGGACATTAGAGCACATGATGATATTCCAGCTGCTGCTCACCGCCTCAGAAGGTGCTCTCAAGGACTTCAGAAGATTTCACTCTGTTCTGCTCTTTTCCTTTTGTCATTTCACTCTGTTCTGTCCTTTTGCTTTTGTGATTTCACTGTGTTCTCTTCTCTTGTTTTGTGATTTCACTCTGTTCTGTTCTTTCCTTTCATGATTTCACTCTGTTCTGTTCTTTCCTTTCGTGATTTCACTCTGTTCTGCTCTTTCCTTTGGTGTCTTTTGTCTTTCTTATGTCTGTGTAATCTCTCCATATATATCTCTCTCTATCTCTCTCTCTCTCTCTCTCTCTCTCTCTCTCTCTCTCTCTCTCTCTCTCTCTCTCTCTCTGTATTGTATGTATTGTTTGCACATGTATAGTTATCACATACAGTGATAATCATACATACAAATGTATTGTTACGTGTGTTATGAGGAACTCTTGTAATCTGTGCCTCAAGCTAAATCAGTCTCTACAACTATGCCACACCATTTCGGTCTCTTTCTTGATTGTCTGGATTTCTGACAGCTCAAGGAAGTTTATGTGCGTGCGTGCGTGCGTGCGTGCGTGCGTGCGTGCGTGTCTGATACGAGCTAACTGGGAGAGGAAAAAGAGCAACTGACCACTTGAGACCATATGTCTGGCACAGGGCTGTACGTTAAGCTTTTTCACTAGGAGCACAGGTGCTCCTAAATGAAAAAATTTAGGAGCACGGATACAAATTTAGGAGCACAGATACAAATGTAGGAGCACTCTAAAAATGTCGCGACACTTTTGTTATGGGGGGGGGGGTCATCTTCATGCAATAGCCTAGGCTAGCCTATATGGCAGTGTTTTTTTCCAACACTGGGGTATGGGGTCACCTGGAATTCCAATGGGCTCCCCTGAAATGTCTAGGTGTGAAATAAAAAAATACCAATAAATATCACTAATTAACAATCCATAGCTATTGTAGTCTTATACTGTCAGAAATATCCACTGTTTATTTTTTTTTGTATAGCCAGCAAGTTTGCTCAGTCATGGTTTTGGTTGTGAAAAATGGGGTCCCCAGAAGTTTAGGATAAAATGGCCCCAGTGCAAAACTTGTTGGGAACCACTGCTATATGCCATAAATCACAGTTCCCATTACTATTACTATTATTAGGCCTATTATTATTATTATTATTGTTATTATTATTATTATTATTATTATTATACCTTCGTGATTAAAAGCATGTAAATCACATGCTTAATGAACTAGATTGACTAAATCTTAAACATAGCCTACTACACGTTACTCCAAGGGGCTTTATTATAGCCTAGTTTTTGTTTCCTCAAACGCATGGGTTGGAACGATGTGAAATGAAACTGGGAGCAGCAAATTATCTCACTGTGTTGGCTGCAATTTTTGATAGCCTACAGCACCGGTAGCTAATGGAACAACTAGACTTTACATTTGCGCGCGCTGCACACTACTTGTGAACGCTCCTCGAACTATATTTTGACTTGATTACTTTGATTGCGATTGCATTTTTTTGCGGTCACTGCGAAGACAGCGGTTTGGGGAACGCCAAAACAGCTCAAACAACGACGTCTTTTCAATCACATGAGCTAGCAAACCGAGTGGCTATTTCACTATCGGATTCAAGAGGTTTCCTGTTAGCAATGCAAACTCCCGCATTTGAACGTTTTAAACAGCAGTCCATTTCGAAAAGCTGTAAGAAGTTTTGACACAGAACATCCGACTGGGAGATGAGTCATGCGCGCCTTGTAACTGTTGCCACCGGGGATCTGTGCGAAGCAATGATACAGTAAGTGCGAAGCGATTCTGTTTTTTTTTTTTTGAGCTACGGGAGCAGAGATGGCTCAATCTTAGCCAAC
>NW_026945775.1:540724-550724 GCF_034702125.1 Engraulis encrasicolus
ATTCCTCATGTAAATCCACCATTTGGATAACAGCAACTCTCCTCCACTGCCCAGCAGCAGCAGTGCAGTGCTGTGTGCACGAGTGACACGGAATTGACGAAATCTCTCTCTCCCTGTCTGGCAAAACGCTGCAGCCCGCCCCCCTCAGCACTGTCTGCTCATTGGTTCACAGACTTTATTCTCCAGTTCACAACAACATTACTATTGGCTGAAAGGCTTGGCTGTCGTCACTGTCTGAATGAGTCCTGTCACAGCGCTTTTGTTGATTTTAGCGACTTCATTAAAATGGTGCAAAATTACTCATCGTCAAAACAACATTTACGATAATTTCGCAGATGGTATATATCGCCCATCCTTAGCAGGAACTGGGGAAAGAGCAGGCTTGACGACCACTTGAGACCATGTGTCTGGTATTAGTCTGTGGGTCTGTCCCAGGGTGTTTGTGTGTGTGTGTGTGTGTGTGTGTGTGTGTGTGTGTGTGTGTGTGTGTGTGTGTGTGTGTGTGTGTGTGTGTGTGTGTGTGTGTGTGTGTGTGTGTGTGTGTGTGTGTGTGTGTCTGCAGGCCCGCTGACATGGGAGAACCAAGGGGCATGTTGTCCCGAGAAATGGGCTCCCCATTACATTGTAGGTATTGGGTAGGGGGCCCTTACAGATGACTTTCTCCCGGGCCCAGCAAAAGCTGTCAGCGGCCCTGTGTGTGTGTGTGTGTGTGTGTGTGTGTGTGTGTGTGTGTGTGTGTGTGTGTGTGTGTGTGTGTGTGTGTGTGTGTGTGTGTGTGTGTGTGTGTGTGTGTGTGTGTGTGTGTGTGTGTGTGTGTGAACAGTGGGGAGGTCATTTTGATATTCACTCCCCCACTCCCTAAGTGGTCAGCAGACAGATGAAAGGAAAGGAAACCAATGAAGCATCTGATTGTGTTGATTATTGTTGCTGTATGGGATGAAACAAATCCATTACAGTAACACACATAAACACACACGCACACTCACGCTCACGCTCACGCAGACGCACACGCACACTCACACTTAGAGGTGCTCCGATCACCATTTTTTGGGTCCGATCACCGATACCGATCACCAAAAATCTTTATCTGCCGATTACCGATCATTGCCGATCACAAAAATGATTTCCTATTTTTTTTAATAGCCTATTAATTATCCTTATTGAATACCATTTCTGCCCATAAACCAATCAATCTTAATTTTCACATGTCTATTACAGTATTAGGCTATTATTATTATTATTATTATTATTATTATTATTATTATTATTATTATTATTATTATTATTATTATTATTATCTTTCAGACTAGTGTTGGTAATACAGTCTACAGTATTAATCAATGTATAAGTTATTGCATAGAATAACTAAACTATTTAAGATTGAATTGAAACTGAAACATTACATCAAATAGTCTTCCACATACGAGAAAAAAACAACCTGTCGCTTTAAATGAGCAGCCAAAGATTCTCTGTGCATTAAGAACGTCTCTGGAGCAGCCTCGTGAGGAGAGCCCCTCCCCTCTCTGTCACCGTCCACAGTTGCAGTGCTCCACTACCGTTCTGAATCTCTCTCTCAAGTTTTAACCACATCTATCGCCGTTTGGTGTTTCAGCGACTATCAAACTAATCGACTGACTGCCAATTACAACTTTGAAAACAATAATTGACATGTTTGTGCTGACAACGTGAAGTTGTCGCGTGCTGACCAAGGCAACTACACAGGTTATAACGTAACATGGCTCACTGGAGAGTACTCAATCGCAAATTACATAGTCAGGTAAACGGCGCATGGATCGGAAAATCAGATCATTGTTGATGCAGATATGGTTATGAATGGTGGAAATGAAGGGGGGAATGGCGAAAAGTTATAGACAAGCAAAGATGCCTTCTTTTGGTGCAGTTGCAGCTGTGCAGAGCCAGCGCCTACATGCAGCGCCAGGTGTAAAGGTAAATGGTTGCGTAAGGAATTTAATATCTCTCGATCGGTTTTTTGATCGGCATGTTTTTCCGATCACCGATCAGGCTATTTTTGGCCATTATCGACCGGTCATGATCGGCAGCCGAGCAATCGGAGCACCTCTACTCACACTCACACTCACAATCTTTCTCCATCTCTCCCTCTCTCACAAACACACACACACACACAAACACACACACACACACACACACACACACACACACACACACACACACACACACACACACACACACACACACACACACTCATTCCAGCAGGCCACTACAGTGCTTCCCTGAGGGCACACTGTGGCAATATGAAGAAATGGGAGTTTTATTGCCCTAGCATGTAGTGTGTGTGTGTGTGTGTCTGTCTGTGTGTCTGTGCGTACGTGCATGCACGTATGTTTGTGTGCGTGTGTGCATGCATGTGTGCATCTGTGTGTGCCTGCGTGCCTGCATGCATGCATGTGTGTGTGTGCGGGTGAATATATGTGTCGATTACACTCATAACCACAAAATACGTTTCCCTGGTTTCACATGAGTCGAGACTTCCCCCCAGGACACACACACGCGCACACACACAAACACACACACACACACACACACACACACACACACACACAAACACACACACACACACACACACACACACACACACACTCACACACACACACACACACACACACACACACACACACACACACACACACACACACACACACACACACACACACAGGCTTCCCCCAGGACACTCCAGATGCTGATGCAAATGTGTTTTTTCACCTTTTCGCCAGCAGGGAATTTACAATGATGAGATCGCTGCCGTTTGTGTGTTTGTTTGTGTTCAGTGTGACGGCCATAAAACACTCTGAAGTGCTCTGCTTTATGTAAATTGTGTGTCTCTCTGTGTGTGTGTGTGTGTGTGTGTGTGTGTGTGTGTGTGTGTGTGTGTGTGTGTGTGTGTGTGTGTGTGTGTGTGTGTGTGTGTCTGTGTCTGTGTGTGTCTGTGTGTGTCTGTGTGTGTGTCTGTGTGTGTGTCTGTGTGTGTGTGTGTGTGTGTGTGTGTGTGTGTGTGTGTGTGTGGGTGATTTTTGTGAATATCTTAGATACTCTGTATGTTCTGTTTGGCTGCACCTTGGAGACTGGCCAAAGGCAGTTTAAAAGTTCTCTGCTAAATCTGTACAATAGATTTTCGACTGTAAAGTACACGACTTGAATTGACTTGACTTGACTTGACATATCTTCCAGGAGCACTTCACCGCTCTCTCCTGTCTTCATATCTTCCAGAAGAACCTATTTCTTCTCTCCTCATATCTTCCTGGAGTACCTTACCTCTCTCCTTTCTTCTCTCTTCATATCTTCCTGGAGTACCTCTCTCCGTTCTTCTCTCTTCATATCTTCCCGGAGTACCTCTCTCCTTTCTTCTCTCTTCATACCTTCCCGGAGTACTTGTCTACTTTCCCTCTCTTCATATATTCAGAGAGCACCAGTAGCAGTAGCACCAGAGCTGAATGTTAGAAGGAGGGGTGTAACGCCGCATTATGTAATAACGGTGCAATATGTAATAATGTAACAAATTATTACATAATGCGGTGACAATTGCCGCATTGTGTAATAATTTACGCATTTCGTAATACATTTCTTGAACGCATTTCGTAATAACTTTTCTCTCATCTTGTAATAAATTATTACAAAATGCGAAATTTATTACGGAATGCGGCCGCAACTTTTTTTTTTGATGGAAATGTAATAACATGGTGCATTATGTAATAATCTATATGGATATGTTTTTTCTGCACTTGGATTCAGTTCGCTGGGGAGTCGAGCCCGTGTAGAGCCTCGCTTCACGAGAGAGGGACAATTTCGTGGAGTTTGGTCTATGACGGGGGGTGCGACTGTAAGCGCGGCCACATTTGGTTCACTACTAGGCCAACTTCGTACTTGGCGTTATAGGAACCAGGCTTTTTGCGCCCTTTGCCCGGCGATTTCGGTCGGTCGGTCGCTGTCCGTGGTACCTGTGAATCCAACTGTTGGTCTGTCTGCGGGCTGCTGTTTATATTGGAGAGTGTCTGTGCGCGAATGTGTGACGTTTTCCTCTTTGCTTTCAGTTCTTATTTTGTGTGATTTAGGAGAAAGTGAGGGTTCTCTATTTGTTGTTTTGTTTATTTGTATCTTTCTTTTGTTTATTTTTGGTTCACCTCACACCACTTGGGCCGCCCAGCGTGCATGCGGGTTACCCAGCTAAATAGATCTCGTTTGCTGTGCGTAAAAGTAAAACACAAGTGTGCAGTGGTATCGGTGTGGGTTTGCCGTGCTTTGTATTTTTTAATTTCATTCCTTAATTTTGTTTTGATGTGCTGTGTACTACTAGTGGGGGAAGCATTGGCCTCCTCGGCCCATGTGGGGGGTGCGGGTGTCCAATAGCCGTTAGGCCTAATCTATTTCAACTGTTTGTAAATTTTAAAAAGAAAGTGTAAGACAATAACAGAAAAGTCATTTGAACCCTGCCTATGTGGTCCGACCTCAACGAACATGTGCTGCTGGGTTTAACAGTTGAAGTCTAAATAAATTCTGGGGGCGAAATTCCCTCAGTGGCGTAGGCCTAGGCCTAGTCGAGCAATCATCTGTTTGAAATTGGTAATTATTATTTTAATTAATTGCCGACGGCCCAGAGTCACGGATAGTCTATAACTATCCAAAGATTATTTAATTCATTTAAATTTTAGATCGTCTCTGGTCTAGCCTTCCTATCCTAACTACCAAACTTTTTTGCCGTTGTTGACCTGGCATTGTTGACATCATGAGAATGAATGACAGCAGTTGCTCTGAAGTGTGTCAAAGCCGTAGGCCTTATATAGCTACGTGTGTTGGTTCAGACGTAACTGCGTTAAGAAACATTAATCCAAGTCTGTCATCCAATCCAATCCAAGTCTGTCTGCGAAAGCTATTAACCATGAATGCACTTTGGATAGTTCCAAATGTCGGAGGTTTTACAAGTCTAAGATGCATGGCTGTGATAGCCTTGATTGAGCCTATACATTAAAATGGGAGAACCGCAACAAACGACTTCAACGTTTCAATAAAAAGAAAGAAAGAATACAGCGTGCTGCCTCAACGTCAGGCCCATTTTAAAATTAGCCTACATAATTCACATGTGGGTCTTGATATGACAAAATGATCTTCATATGCTTCATCATCTTTGAAAAGAACCGTTCAGTAAAAGTTGTCCCGACTGCCCTCCTTAATTCTGTCGTGCTTCTGCAGTACAGACACGTGTCGTCCAAAAAATCCTATAATCCCCATTGTTTCCGAGCGCAAAGCAAAGTGCTACGGAGTCTCTCAAAATCTGTTGTTTATTTAACACAAAACAATGGATAAAATAACGGTATCCTTGCACGTCCTTCCAGCGGTAGTAATGTTTTTGACTGTCAGCATCCCTCTCGCGGTTATCCAACAACTGTAGGCCCAGTGGTGAATTCAATAGCCTACCCCTACAGCTGTGGTGTGTCAAAGCCGTACTCGTGTTGGTTCAGACTGCCCCCCGGTGAACAAAAAGTGTGCTGCAAATCAAAGAGGTGAACCCGCAGATGTAAGTTTTAATTTGCGTTATCTTGCAAAAATATTTGCGCTATCACGCAAAATATTTGCGTTATCTCGCAAATGGTTTGCGTTATCTCGCAAAAGATTTGCGTTAGGCTATCTCGCAAAAGTGTTAGTCTCCAGTGCATACGTTTCCTCAAAAATGTTTTCCTCCTCCGTGTCACCACTGGGCCTCCGTACACATCTACCTGTATATGGATGAATGTTCTTTAGTAGGCTATGTTCTTGAGCCATAGGAACCACAATTTCACATTTAAGGTAGGCCTATTAAAAAAACAATAACACTTTTTGTCTGTGTTTTCATAAGTCTATGCATTATTTCACTTGAAATGTACTAATCAATGAAGACATTTCAATGCTCCTAGCACCTCCTGCCTGATGTGGTCAACCATCCATTCATCATCTTTTGCATGGGCCTTTCGGTCAAAGCTAATTGAAGCAATAACTATATATTGCAAAATCCAGACCGGCTTTATGGATTTCTTTGTCAGGCAGACAAAATAGGATTTAGGCTATTTTGTGTTAAATAATGCCCTGTGTTCTTACATTTCCATTAGAGTGAAAGAACAATCTCAAATTGAAATTCCAATATTTTGCTATTGTTATAACTAGGGCTATTTCTAATGAACATTATCTAGACCAGGGGGTCACCAACCCTAGTCGATCTTTGGGCAGGAGGAATGAAATTGTATGATAGGCTAAATAGCCTAATTGAAATGCACTGAGTCTAACAGATTGGCGTTCAATTTGTGCGTCTGTATTCCGTTGCGATAGGCTCACCACAGCGTTCCCCTGGTGTCACATGGTTATTTTCCAAAATGCTGCTTATCGTCTTTGAGCGCCGTCACCACGAGAGACTCGCGTGCAATAGGCTTAGCCTACAGTTGAAAGTGCGACCGCTGATGAAGCCGAAAAGCATACAATTTTCCTCAAGAATGGGAGGAGGAAATCCTATTTACATTCTTTAAAGAAAAGGGTGCGTTTGGTGTGCCATCAGCCACAGGCACTATCAAAGAGACACCTTTTTTGTCGAAACACAAGAAGCTTTTTTACAGGGAGCTCTGTTAAGACCACGTGCAGTGCAGCCAAAAAGGGGTCGTCTTGTTTTCTTGGGCAATAGGGAATAATAATGATAGGCCTAATAATAATAATAATAATAATAATAATAATAATAATAGGCTAATAATAATAATAATAATAATAATATTGCCAAAATAATGTTCTGACTTTTATCTAAATTATTATTAGTGATATCCCTCACAACAATGCAACAGCACATAGGCCTAATGGCGAGAGTTTTTCCCTCAGCACGTAATGAAAGCTAATCGGACGTCTAATGACAGGTGGTGCTGACGGACAGCGCATGAGGGAAAGAAGTTGCAAACTTGATCGTGTTTGGTTTCGTCAGTCCAACGGTAAACTTCTGGCTATAGAAAATGAATCTGTATCGCAACAAATCTAGTTAGGCCTAGGTCTATATAGGCTATCCAAGATATTTAACTTAGACAGAATCCTTTCAAGCCGTGCAGCATCAACGTGGTCATAGCCTACTGTCTGCACTTGTTCCGTTGCCTGCCTCATAGCAGAGAAGGAATGGCTCGCTGTTGTTGAGGATTTGTAACGTGGATTATCGAAACTGAAGACTTGATTTCTTCTATTGATACCTTTTTGTTTGGTATAATTACGGACAATGCAAATAACTGATTTTTGTGACGTTCGGACATTTTTGGAAGGAATATAATCGAATTAGTCCCGCCGCTTAGGTTATTGTTTTTCCTATAGGCAGACATGAAAGACTCACTACTCCACGGGCAAATATCTGGAACAATTAAGCACCACCAGCATGGACAGCTCCCCACGAGTCACTTATAATGGTTGGTCTTTTCCTGGGATTTGATTCATGCCGTTTGGGGGAAAATATTAAAATAGCCTTTGTAATGGTAAGAATATTTCCAAAGAGCCAAGATGGGGCTTAAGATCAATATGGGCCAGGTTTGTCTCCGTGCGTAGGCCCTACACACACACACACACTCTCTCTCTCTCTCTCTCTCTCTCTCTCTCTCTCTCTCTCTCTCTCTCTCTCTCTCTCTCTCTCTCATCATTATGTGGTCACTGTGTAGTAGGATAGCCTACTCGCACCGAGGACCACAACTGCACAGGTTTCTCCTGCGCTTTCGAGATCCGCGCCACAGACCCACAAAAGTGCAAGGCAAGTTTTCACCACCTCGTGAAGTGTTTAGACCTGCCCAATTTAATGTCGCTGTAAATTGGTGAAATGTAGCAGAAAGTGCGAGACATTCGCTGGACTCGTTGCACGCAACAAGTTGTGAAACGATTTCTTAACGGTTTTAACCGCATCATTCGCGACTCTCGAGCAGTTGAGAACTGAGAAGAATGAGAGAGAGAGAGAGAGAGGGCAGTGACTACCATGTCACTGAGACTATGTGCAGTGCTGTGCCTACTGAATCCAAGTGCAGAAAAAACATATCCATATAGATTATTACATAATGCACCATGTTATTACATTTCCATCAAAAAAAAAAGTTGCGGCCGCATTCCGTAATAAATTTCGCATTTTGTAATAATTTATTACAAGATGAGAAAAAAGTTATTACGAAATGCGTTCAAGAAATCTATTACGAAATGCGTAAATTATTACATAATACGGCAATTGTCACCGCATTATGTAATAATTTATTACATTATTACATATTGCACCGTTATTACATAATGCGGCGTTACAGGGGACAACACCCTCTTAGGAACACACTTCTTTGCATTTGGTTGGTTTTGTCTGGCAGTATTAGTAGCAGTAGCACCAAGTCTCAAAGCTATGCTAACAGCAGTAACAGTAGCATTAGCACCAGGATTCAAAGCTACGCTAACAGCAGTAGAAGTAGCTCCAAGATTCAAAGCGTAGTAGCAGCAGTATAAGCACCACAGGGCTAAAAGCTGCGCTAATAGCAGTATCAGTAGCAGTAACACCAGGGTTCAAAGCTACGCCAGTATCAGTAGCAGTAGCACCAGGGTTCAAAGCTACGCTAACAGCAGTAGCCCTCCTTGGCAGCCCTCCTGGTACACACACGCACACACACACACACACACACACACACACACACACACACACACACACACACACACACATGCGCGCGCACACACACACACACACACACACACACACACACACACACACACACACACACACACACACACACACACACACACACACACACACACACTGTCTTTGGCCTGAAACAAGCAACCCTACATGCATCAAGCATCTCTGATTGCTCTTGTACATGTATTGTTTGCGCATGTGTTTTTTTTCTGTATACTTTTAAAATGCAGTAAAAACCAAAACTTCCTTTAACCAGCAGCAGCAGCAGTGGCTCACCTGCCTCCAACTGTTACTGCCTGCCAGGTGTCACATCAGCTCTTATGCTTCACTCCACTGATGTACTTGGCAGCCCAGCAGCTGGTGCGACAGGCACCAGGAATGAAATACTTACAAACACACAGTCGCACACCAGGCATGCACGCTCACGCACACAAAGACACACAAATGCACACTTGCATGCACACACACACACACACACACACACACAAATGCGCGCTTGCATGCACACACACACACACACACACACACACACACACACACACACACACACACACACACACACACACAGACACACACACACACACACACGCAGGGCCACTGACAGCTTTGTCTGGTCCCGGGACAAAATCATCTGAAAGGTCCCCCTCACAATGCATAGTGCTATGAGAACCCAATGAGGCCCCCTCTCTCCCTGGGACATCTGACTCCTTTGTCCCCCTCTGTCAGCATCCCTGCATGCACACACACACACACACACACACACTTAAACGCGCACTCGCTTACACACACACACACATGCACGCACACATGCAAAACACACAAAACACACAACACTTCACAACATGAAGTCAAAGACGAAATTAAATGTTTGATTTGTTTTCGTGGGATGGTGCTGAGTTGTTGTTTTTATAATCATTTATTTTGTTGTTTTGATTTTTCAGTCCATGCTATGTGTTGTATTTTGTTGTGCCACCACTGTTCCACATGAGCATATGCGGTGTCATCTCTCCATGGCAGTAGCCTATCAACTACCGTCTGCAGTCAAATATTGGGTACTTAAAAAAGACATATACCCAACTGTTAAGTATACAACTCACTATGTGTTGTATTTTGTTGTGCCACCACCTGGATATGTGTCCTTAGTTCCACCTGGATATCTGTCCTTAGTTCCACCTGGATATCTGTCCTTAGTTCCACCTGGATAGCTGTCCTTAGTTCCACCTGGATATCTGTCCTTAGTTCCACCTGGATATCTGTCCTTAGTTCCACCTGGATATCTGTCCTTAGTTCCACCTGGATATCTGTCCTTAGTTCCACCTGGAT
>NW_026945775.1:558224-563224 GCF_034702125.1 Engraulis encrasicolus
AGAGAGTGTGATAGATAGAGAGAGAGAGAGAGAGAGAGAAACAGGATGTAGTGATTGAAATGTATTTTCCCGTGCAGCAGCTGGGTCAATGGTGTGAGCCTATGAGAGGAGAAGAGGAGATGTCATTTTGCCTTGGTATCTGTCTGTGGTGTTCTGCATGTCATTTGACTTCTTCATGACCAATTTCATGTTTTTCCTCTTTCCATTTTTCCTCCACCTCTGTCCATCACTCTATCACTCTATCCGTCACCTCTCTTGCCCCCAATCTACCGCATCCTCCCTCTATTTATTCTCTCTCTCTCTCTCTCTCTCTCTCTCTCTCTCTCTCTCTCTCTCTCTCTCTCTCTCTCTCTCTTTCTCTTTTTTTTGGCTTTTGTTTTTTTCTGCTAAAAAACATGATGATGTTCTGACGGTAACAAATTGACTTTTGGTCCAATAAAGGACTTTTTAAACCTCTCTCTCTCTCTCTCTCTCTCTCTCTCTCTCTCTCTCTCTCTTTCTCTCTCTCTCTCTCTCTCCATTTCTACAGGTTCAACTACAGGTCCACCCACTACCTCACCTCCAATGGCTTCTACGAGTTCCTGAACTGGTTTGACGAGCGGGCGTGGTATCCACTTGGAAGGATAGTTGGGGGCACGGTGAGTTCTGAGCCCTCCTTGTTGCCATAGCTTAACAATGCCATTCCGTCTGACATTCCGTCTGTCGCTATGCAATTAACCACACGGTAACCACAACAAACCCCACCGCCACAGTTCCATCAAGAACATTATTGGCTGCCCAAATACACAGGGGTGCAATAAGCTAATGAGCTGTGTGTGTGTGTGTGTGTGTGTGTGTGTGTGTGTGTGTGTGTGTGTGTGTGTGTGTGTGTGTGTGTGTGTGTGTGTGTGTGTGTGTGTGTGTGTGTGTTTGTGTTTGTGTTTGTTTCTGTGTGTGCGTGCATGCGCGTGTGTGTGTGTATGTGTGTGTGTGTGTCAGTCATGAGCTATGGGTCCATTAGAGTGTATTTCCAACCGCGTAGTTCGACTGCTCCTGTTGATTATAATCCATCATAAACACAGTGAAGGGGGAAGCATGTGCTCTGAAATATGTCTACTCTGGGGAAACTTATCAAATATGGCTGATTTGGGGGGGGAGGGGGCAATGGTGGGACCTTTTTTTGTTGTTGCTTTTTGTCGATGTTATTGTTGTTTGTTGTGTTGTTGTTTTGTTTTTTGTTTGGTTTTTTTTGGTGTTTTTTTTTAATTGGGGTGGGGGGGGGGCTTTTTGGCCTTTATTGTTACAGGACAGTATGAGAGTAGACAGGAAACGATTGGGGCAGGGAAATAAAGGCCGGACTCGAACCAGGGTCCCCGTGGGCATGCAAGTCCAAATGTGGGGGGCTTAGCGCACTGCGCCACAGCGGCCCCCGTATTTGTTGTTTTTGGAAGTTCTTTGCTTAAACACTCTCCCTCTGTTCATGCTGCAGGACCATACTGTGCAAGGCCATGGCGCTGCAGTAGCTATTAATGTTTGACAATCAGGAAGAATGTTTCTGATGGGGTGGGCGCAAATCTAAAGTCACTTTTTGCAAGTGCCAGACAATAGAGTTGAAATAGGTAGGTCTGCACACCGCACTTCAAATATGAACTTAATTTAATTAAATGAAGAAATTAAAAAATGTTGAGTGAAATTGGCAGTGTGCAGACCTACCTCTGTCAACAATCAGGGGAAGGAGCTCATGGTGGCAGAAGGTTTTTTTTATTCCTTTCCTAAGCTGCAGGTTCAATATTTTCAGGTTCAATTGATTTTTATGTGGTTTCTCTCCCTACAGGGAGCACTTGGTAACCTATGAACAAGACAAACAAGGTTGTAGACTAATTCACACAAGGTTTCCCTTTGGGACAGGAACGATGCCAACTTGACATTGAAGGTCCTTTAAAAAAGCTTGAAAAGCACAACTTGCTCTTGTTTTCTCTTGTTTTTTGTTTATTTGTTTGTTTTTGTTTTCTGGTGAAATATGTAGACTGTAGCCTACTGTAACTCATGGTGCCTCCTGTGTCCTCAGAAACAGGCCGTTGTTAGAGATTTTCCCACTGCAGTTACTGTATAGGCTCTTTACCGCTGCTCTTTTTCTACCTGGTACAGCTTGACAGCGGCGGATGTAGCCATTTTAGGGCCCTTGGCAAAATATCAACATGGGGCCCTAAAAAGTAATTATATAGACATGAAAATCTGTGTTTTGGTGCTATTTAAGTGTTGTGAGTCATACAGTATCTTCGATTCCTTTGCTTAAGTGACAAAGCCTACGGTTTTGTGTGTTTACCACAACTGGTGTGACAGTTGGGGACCCTATGGAGGACATATTTGGTCGAGGCCCTAGGCAATTGCCTAGGTTTGCCTAATGGAAAGTCCGCCTCTGCAGCTCGACACAGCACGACTAGCGCGGCACCTTTTGCTTTTCGAATGAGCACGACACAGCTCAACTCAGCACGAAAACCAGTCGGCCGGCCGGCTGAAGCTAACTGAGCGGGTCTTTCGCAGCCTATTTCCTAGAATTCGTGTCAGCTCGTCCTCATCTGTGAATCAAAAAATAGTCATGGCGGCCACGATATCAACTCTCTTGGAATGCTCGTTAGTTCGACACTGTATCACTGTGATATGAAAATCGAAGGCAGAAATCAATATGGTAGTATAGAAATATGATGTCGATGAAAATATGAATAGCCTACTTCGAAAGCTCAGATGGCTGTTGGCCTAAAGTAATGCTACGTGACAACACCAAAATCGTAAGTCCAACCATACTCTGGGTAACGCGATTTGTAATGGAAACACAAACAGGGTTGTTTTGACAGCACCACTCAGCTCCACATGACACGACACGGCACAGCCAGGTTGTATGTGACAAAGCACCCTTTGTGTAGATACATATATATACATATATATATACATATACATATACATATATATGAAGCCAATTGGAGCCAATTTGGATTGGAGCCAATTTTGGTCCCCTAGGTAGGGGAAATTCTTTCTCTGCATTTATCCCATTTGGACTAGTGAATCACATTGAAGTACACACACTAGTCCGTAGCAGTGGGCTGCCTGCTGAGCGGCGCCCGGGGAGCAATGTGGGGGTTAGGTGCCTTGCTCAAGGGCACTTCAGCCGTGGTTCGGTCGGGCACTGAACCGGGAACCCTTGGGTTGCCAACCCAGTGCTCTAACCACTGAGCCACGACTGACCCTGATTTAGATCCTGACCCTGACTTAGATCCTGATTTGTTAGTCACCTTGCCCTTGACCTTGACCTTTGCCCTCCCCTCATCAGAGACGATTGATAAGGAAGGGGGCAACGTGGCTCATGGGCTGGTTGGCTGGTACTATAGCGCTAACAATAAATAAAACAAACAAACATTGATTTTGAATGATGGAGATGGTTCAAAAGGAGTTTCTTCCAGAATCACTATGACATAAAGTCAAGGAAATTTAGGAGAACGACCTGAATTGATCCCACATTGTTGCATTGGTGACACATAGTAGTATGCTTTATCTTGGTTACCATTTAGAACATCTTTGCCCTCATTTTCATGGCTGCCATCTGCTGTGAAAGACTCTATAGGAAGCTATAGTGGGTTTGTTCAAAAAAATATGCTTGGAGGTTGAGGTTGGGGTGTGCACATCCACAAAACAGTCATCCAGGTGGCAGACAAAAGTGGCAGACTGACTGAAGAAGATCCCACTGTGGATGAAAATGTTGCCGTTGTTTTGCCGACCACTTCATCACACTTTGTTCAAAAAGAGACCAAACCTTTACAAATCATTCACCAGCGGGAACCTGTGGTGTGACAACAACCCCCTGAATTTGCCCCAGAGAGGCTTCCTGCTGATAAATCATTGTCAAAGAATCTCCTGCCACTAGCCAGCCTGCCGTTCAAACATGCCCCCTGATGCTCTGCTTTTGGGAGGCACACACGGCAAAGAGCCATTGAACACAACTTTATAGCTAAATATTTAGTCAATACTACACTCTCTGTCTCTCTCTGTCTCTCTCTCTCTCACTCACACATGCGTGCATGCCACACACACGTGCACACACACTCACGCACTCACACAGACACACGCACGCACGCACACACACACACACACACACACACACACACACACACACACACACACACACACACACACACACACACACACACACACACACACACACACACACACACACACATTCTGCTTCGCTTTTTGCTGTGTTTCTCCTTTATCTTCCTTTAGTTCAGTTGTGTTTGACAGCCAGACGTCTGGCAAGGCAAGAGGCCTCAGTTGCAGTGCCTGTCTCAGCTGGGATGGCTGTCAGCAATGTGGATGCTATTTCCTCTTTGATTCTTCCCAACCCACCACAGCTAGCTGATAGACCTGTCTCTCTTCTCTCTTCTCCATCCGCAATCTTTTCTCCCAACTCTACCTCTTCTCTTTTTTTATATAAGGCCTATATATTTTTAGGGGCTTTTTTCTGCCTTTATTGACAGGACTGTCTGAGATGGTGACAGGAAGTGAGTGGGAGATAGAGACGGGGGAGAGAAGGGAAATTACCTTGGGCTGGAATCGAACCCGGGTCCCCGGCATTACAGTGCAGTGCCCTACCACTTGAGCCACGGCAGGGCCACGCTCCACATCTTGTCTCTCACCTCCATATTTAACCACATCAATAACGCAGGGCAAGAAAAAAACACATCCAAATTCAAAAATGTTTCTGTGCAAAAGTGCACTTTCCCCTTCCTTTTAAGGCATTACATGTGTAAAAAAAATCTATCTCTCTTCTCCATCCTTTATTTTCTCCCAGCTCCACATCTTTTCTCTCAACCCCATATTTAACCACATCAATAACACAGGGCAAGGAAAAAATCAAATTCAAATCCAAAAATGTTTTACTGAAAAGTGCACTGTCCACATGGGTAATGCACTACGTATGTAAAGAATGAGTACACGGCCCTACCGTGGCACATATGGTGGGGCACGCG
>NW_026945775.1:568224-583224 GCF_034702125.1 Engraulis encrasicolus
GCATTCTTCCTTGTGTCTCTGCTACTACATGTGCAACTTTTGCCGTTGCTGCTCTGAAATAGTCCAGCGGATGTGAGAGGATGTGATGTGATGTTCAGTAATGTTCAGTGACTGCAGCTTGGATTTGATTGGATGGTGAGAGACGGGACCTCATAGGCTGTGAGGTAGTGATTGGATGGTGAGTGAATGGAGCGACCCCATTGGCTGTGTTCATGGCGACTAGTGTGGAGTGGTGGTGAAGTGATGAGACTCTGACTAATACAGAAAGCTGAGCCCCCTCAGGAGGTCTGGGTCTCTGCTGCAATTCCAATCTCATTTCTGCTCCCCTTGTGCCTGCATATCATCTCTCTCTCCCTCCATCCTCCATCTCTCTCTCTCTCTCTCTCTCTCTCTCTCTCTCTCTCTCTCTCTCTCTCTCTCTCTCTCTCTCTCTCCTTGGTATCTCTTTTTCTCTCTTTTATTCTTCATTCGATCTCTCCATCTGCACCTCTCTTTGTCCACTTTCCATCACTCTCCCTCCCTTTCTCTCCATCTCCTTCTCTATCCGTCTCTCTCTTTCAATTCTCCTCCTTCGTTGGTCAAGATGGCAAAACTATGATCTCACCCACTCACACGCACACATGCACATTTGAAATGAAAAATAAAATAGCTGTAAGTCTTGGCTTGCACATACACACAAACACAGACCACAAAGATGTGTTGCCTCCAGTCATTTTCTTAACCATTACTCATCTATAAAACTACATATTTTATTTATTTTCAGATATCTTTTTTTACTTGTGTAGCTTTCACTCCATACGAGGTAAAGTCTGGTATTTTATACGGCTATGTGTCTCTTTAGATTTCTTGAGTTTTTACTGTAGAGTTTAGATGTCTTATGATACCATGTCTGCATCTCTTTTTATCTTTTGTGTTTCCTCAATCGCTGTATTTTCTCAAGTGCCCCCCCCCATATTTGTCCCTCCACACACAACTGTCATCGCCCCAACACACACACACACACACACACACACACACACAAACACACACACACACACACACACACACACACACACACACACACACACACACACACACACACACACACACACACACACACACACACACACACACACAAACACACACTCTCTCTCTCTCTCTCTTTCTCTCTCTCTGTCTCTCCTCTCTCTCTCTCTCTCTCTCTCTCTCTCTCTCTCTCTCTCTCTCTCTCTCTCTCTCTCTCTCTCTCTCTCTCTCTCTCTCTCTCTCTCTTTCTCTGTCTCTTTCTCTCCAGAGGCAGAGATAACAACGGAGGTGGCTGAATTAATGTGTCACCTCAACAATATGCCTCTGTCAGCCTAATAATGCTCTCGCCTTTGTTAGGGCACACTCCTCTATGTGTGTGTGTGTGTTCGTGCGTGTGTGTGTGTGTGTGTATTTCTGTGCGTGTGTGTGTGTGTGTGTGTGTGTGTGTGTGTGTGTGTGTGTGTGTGTGTGTGTGTGTGTGTGTGTGTGTGTGTGTGTGTGTGTGTATGTGTGTGTGTGTGAGTGTATGCCTGTGTGTGTGTTTCAGTGTGTGTGTGTGTGTCTGTGTGTCCCTGTCCCATTACTCCCTATCATCAATCGACCTTTGGGGCAGGACAAGAGCACAGTTTAGAGTAGTTTGTTAACAAGGGAAGAGAGGAGAAACGAAAACTAGAAAAGGTTGTTAAAGAGGCGGAAAAGATGTGAGGAATAGACAGCAGGAGGAAGTGGAAGAGCAGATGAAAAGAAAGAAAAGAAACTGACTACAAGCATATTGTTAATAAGGATGTGGAGAAAATGAAGTCAGATATAAAATAGAAAGACTTCAACCGGTTTAGAGGGCATCGCCTTGTTAGAAGAGAAGCGAGGTGAGAAAAAGTAAATAAAAGGAAAAGGGCTGCAAGCATATTATTAAGGAAAAGACTTGAAGAATATGAAGTAGGATAAAAAAAGAAAAGGAATGAAGCCAGTTTAGAGGGCAGCCCATTGTAGAAGGGGAGACAACAAGAAGCAGAAAGAGAGAGATACAGAAAAAAGAAAAGAAAAGGAAAAAAAGACCATATTTGGTGAAAACGTGGAGAAATTATAAGAAAAGAGAGGATGAAAAGGGAGAAAAAGGAATAAAGCCAGTTTAGAGGGCATCCTCTTGTAGAAGGGGAGACAAAAAGAAGTGGAAAGAGGGAGAGATACAGAAAACAAAAGAAGAAAAGAAAAGAAAAGAAAAGAAAAGAAAAGAAAAGAAAAGACCATATTTGGTGAAAACGTGGAGAAATGATGACAAAAAAATGAAATGAAGAGATGAAGGATGAATGAAGAGACTACAAAGGCGTGCTATCTATCTCTCTGGAAAACAGAAAAGAAAAGAAAACAAAAGACCATATTTGGTAAAACGGGGAGAAAGTACGAGAAAAAATGAAAAGAAGAGATACAAAATGAAGCGACTACAAAGGCGTGCTGTATCTCTGAGGACTTCTCTTCTTCTTCTTCTTCTTCTTCTGCCTGTTGGCAGGGCAGCGCTGCCTTGGCAACTTCATTAATGCAGCGGGCCGGCTAATTTGTGGCAGCGCCACACACACACACATTCACACACACAAACACTGTAGCACACACACACAAACATAAACACAAACGCACACACACACACACACATACACTGGACACACATACATTGCAGTACACACACACACATACACTGCACACACATACATTGCAGTACACACACACACACACACACACACACACACACACACACACACACACACACACACACACACATACACACACACACACATACACACACACACACACACACACACACACACACTGTACACACACTGTACACACACACACACACACACATGCACACAATGAAGGGCTAGACCTGTCAGACACATCGGCAAAATTGCGTGTCAAGTTGAGCACAAGATCAAACTTTAATTGGGCTCTTTTTCAGGGCCAAAGTGCCCACTAGGCAGCTGGATTGCTTTGCTTTCCTATGAGTAAGACATAGCTTTGATCTAGCCAGCAGAGCAGACTAAACATCAGTCAAATCACATCGACTGCTGGCCTTTCAGAGCTGTCTGTTCTGTGTGTGTGTGTGTGTGTGTGTGTGTGTGTGTGTGTGTGTGTGTGTGTGTGTGTGTGTGTGTGTGTGTGTGTGTGTGTGTGTGTGTGTGTGTGTGTGTGTGTGTGTGTGTGTGTGTGTGTGTGTGTGTGTGTGTGTGTTGGATGGGACTGGTTACTGCAGTTTGTCTTTATCGCTTTGGCACAACAGTCACTATAAAACAGCATTTTAACTACAGTTAACGCACCCGTCTAAGCAGTGACAAGGATTTTCCATATCAAACACGTCGTCTGCAAAAGCCTCTATCAGTGCTAAAGCATTGGACGTAGGCACCAAAAACAGACTCTGCCGTCAGTCAATGCGCACCCCTCCACCCCACCCATTGCCCCTAGTCATCCAACATGATCTCTCAGAATTCCGTGCAATGGACACAGATCATTGGGACACGAAATCCGAGTCACTTTGACGGATTTTGCCAAAATTCTGTGCGCACGAAAGTGCTTTCTCTATATTCCCACAGCTCTATGTTTCCACAGTCTTATTTTTCTCAGGATTTTTCTAATTTCAAATGTTTCTCTTACTGGCAGGTTAGGGTTAGGGATTGTGTTGGTCTTGGCACAGCGAGTATTTTTGTGTTTATTACATGAATTTGATAGCCTGTCATTCTGTGAGATCATCAGGCTGAGACATATCACCCTGAGTGTATGAACACTACCAGTCAGTCATTACACAGTGGGTGGTAAAATACAAAATACATCCACCATTTTTACACAATTCACCATTGCTTGACAATTGTCTATTGCATAGCTTTCATGCCAGGGCCCTTTCATGTCTAGCCAGCTGGTGCATTGTGTGTGGATCAGTCTGTCGCTCAGAAACCTTATTGGAAGTTTTTCACACAGCACAAACCTTGATGTTTCTCTTACTAAATAAGTAGAAAATTGTCTTTTTTGCAAATAGTTGGATGGAAAATCAGAATCAGGAAGCAAACAACCATTAGCAAACCTTGGGAGGTAGGTGAATCATGCCGTTTGGGAAACGTTAATTGTTAGGCTCTTGGGTAGACCAAGTCTCGAAGAGATTTGAAAGTCAATGATAATCAGACTAGTGTGGTTGTACAAAGTCATTAACCCCTTAAGACACAGCTTTATAAATTTGTTGTTAGCAGTATGGTAATGACCAAGTCGTGGTGCATTACTAAAGGGCCTGTGTTGTGTCATAGTATTGTATTGCTATCGTAGTTACATTTCAATGACTTTTACATCGTACCACTGGAGGTACGGCGTGCATTAAGGGGCTACTGCAAACTCTCCACCATTTTTGACATAAACATTAAAAAGCTTTTTCCACTTCGTCAAACCTGTAAACCCGATTTTATAACCCCTTTTTTTTTTCCTCCAAAATCAAGTCCCCCTGCAGCTTATTTTTTCCACTGTTGCCTGTTCTGACCTTCTTCAAGAAGTTAATTCAGAACATAAAAATGGAAATGATCCTGAATGCTGAGGACATAATGCACCAGTTTGTATTTTGTGTTTTTTGGCTGTTTATATATAGTTTTTCTCTCTCAATAAAACACTTGCTGGGATGCCTTAATGACACCCATTCCCATTCTGTTGTTATTGCTTTTAAACAGTCATTGCCCCGTCGTAATGTGCAGTCCATCTGGCGTGTTGATGCCAGTTTGTTTTTATTGGCATTATAGACACGGAGAGACATGCACTGTGCTAGGTAAGGGCAGTCGTACCTATCAAATCCTACAGCATTATAGACATGTGGAGACATACACTGTGATGGGTAAGGGCAGCCGTACCTATCAAATCCTCCAGCATTATAGACATGTGGAAACATGCACTGTGATGGGTAAGGGCAGCCGTACCTATCAAATCCTCCGGCATGCGCTCTTTCCAGAGTTTATAACCTGCTACAGGGATGTGTTTCTCGAAAGCGTAGTCGTTAGCCAGTTAGCAATTTGGGTAGTTGACAATGGGAAATTGCATTGCAAACAACAAAGGAGCTAACGTGCATAGCAACCATGGTTTTGAGAGATGTATTTGTGATTGTATTTATGTATGTGTGTATGCTACTTGACACCTTAATTTCCCTCTGAATCAATAAATAATACTCTACTCTACTCTACTCTCTACTCTGCATTCTGAGCTTCTTCTCGTACTGTTATATTCTGCTTGACTTCTCCTGAGGTGAAGTTCTTTGTATAGTAGTGTATACTGATTGTACTGGATCAATAAAAACTCATTGTGATTCTGAGAGAACAGCAACAGATGCCCTGGGTGACCTGCTGAAGGCAGAAACTCAGCTGTGGTTCAAGTTGTGTTAAGGGTCATTGCCTCTCATATGGTGTGTGTGTGTGTGTGTGTGTGTGTGTGTGTGTGTGTGTGTGTGTGTGTGTGTGTGTGTGTGTGTGTGTGTGTGTGTGTGTGTGTGTGTGTGTGTGTGTCTGTGTGTCTGTGTGTGTGTGTGTGTGTGTGTGTGTGTGTGTGTGTGTGTGTGTGTGTGTAGAGAAAGAGAGAGAGAGAGAGAGAGAGAGAGAGAGAGAGAGAGAGAGAGAGAGAGAGTACAAAGGTCAAAGGTCAAAGGTCACTGAAAGGTCACTGAAAGGTCACTGAAAGGTCACTGACTCCAAATATAGATACATACTATACAATAAAGAAAGAGATGGGACCAATCCACCCTTCATACCCTTCATAAGTATGTTGTATTGAGCCACAGTCACCAGCCTGATAATCATCAACTTTCAAATCTCTTCGTGACTTGGTCTGACCAAGAGCATAACAATGAACATTTAGCCTTTCCCAAGCAGCATTGTTGACCCTCACTTGGTTTGCCACTGGTTGTTTGCTCCCCAACAAAGTGGGAGGAGTTCCCGATTTTTCGGGAGCTCAGAAACGATAGGGGCCTACTTTGTATTGCTCCTGGCCTGACCAGAAGCAACACTGAAGGTCACAGCCATGGTGTTATTAAATACCATTGTTATCGTTTGTGTGGTATGAGATATATATATTATAGGTTAAGCGGTTAGGGCATCAGACTTTAGTCCAAAGTTCAACTCCCGACCCGCCAGGTTGGTGGGGGGAGTAATTAACCAGTGCTCTCCCCCATCCTCCTCCATGACTGAGGTACCCTGACCATGGTACCGTCCCGCTGCACTGCTCCCTTGGGGCGCCATTGGGGGCTGCCCCCTTGCACGGGTGAGGCATAAATGCAGTTTCATTGTGTGCAGTGTTCAGTGTTCACTTGTGTGCTGTGGAGTGCTGTGTCACAATGACAAAGAGAGCTGGAGTTTCCCAATGGGCTTTCACTTTCACTTGTCTGCAGAAATGAACTGCATATGCTTGTTTGCAGGTCCATTGTCATAATTGTCTATCATGCTGTTTAATCCTGTAATGAATAGATACTAACGCCACAAAGCAGCCATCGCTTCCCATTAAGATTAGAGTACTCCACTGTCATCACACTTGGTGTACCACATGGCCTCTCTGTGTGTGTGTGTGTGTGTGTGTGTGTGTGTGTGTGTGTGTGTGTGTGTGTGTGTGTGTGTGTGTGTGTGTGTGTGTGTGTGTGTGTGTGTGTGTGTGTGTGGTGTGTGTGTGTGTGTGTGTGTGTGCCTATGATATATGTTGTGGGTAAAGGCATGTGTGTGTGTGTGTGAGAGTGAGTGAGTGAGTGAGATATGTGTGTGTGTGTGTGTGTGTGTGTGTGTGTGTGTGTGTGTGTGTGTGTGTGTGTGTGTGTGTGTGGTGTGTGTGTTGTGTGTGGTGTGTGTGTGTGTGTGTGTGGGGTGTGTGTGTGTGTGTGTGTGTGTGTGTGTGTGTGTGTGTGTGTGTGTGTGAGTGTGTGCATGCATGTCTGCGTGTGTGCATGCGTGGGTGCGTGTGTGCATGTGTGTACGTGCATGTGTGTGTGTGCGGCTGTGACTTCTTATGTATGAACTGTATGTGTGTGTGTGTGTGTGTGTGTGTGTGTGTAGCTTCAGCTTGCCTATGTCTGTTCTTGTGTGTAAATGTCCTTTTTTTGCATCTGTACAAACCACTTGCCACCCACTCCACTCCACACCAGTGTGTGTGTGTGTGTGTGTGTGTGTGTGTGTGTGTGTGTGTGTGTGTGTGTGTGTGTGTGTGTGTGTGTGTGTGTGTGTGTGTGTGTGTGTGTGTGTGTGTGTGTGTGTGTGTGTGTGCCTATGATATATGTTGTGGGTAAAGGCATGTGTGTTTGTGTGTGAGAGTGAGTGAGTGAGTGAGATATGTGTGTGTGTGTGTGTGTGGTGTGTGGTGTGTGTGTGTGTGTGTGTGTGTGTGTGTGTGTGTGTGTGTGTGTGTGTGTGTGTGTGTGTGTGTGTGTGTGTGTGTGTGTGTGTGTGTGTGTACCTATGATGTATGTTGAGGGTGAAGGCATGCATATGAGTGTGTGTGTGCGTGCGTGCGTAATTGTGTGTGTGTGTGTGTGTGTGTGTGTGTGTGTGTGTGTGTGTGTGTGTGTGTGTGTGTGTGTGTGTGTGTGTGTGTGTGTGTGTGTGTGTGTGTGTGTGTGTGAGTGTGTGCATGCATGTGTGCGTGTGTGCATGCGTGGGTGCGTGTGTGCATGTGTGTACGTGCATGTGTGTGTGTGCGGCTGTGACTTCTTATGTATGAACTGTCTGTGTGTGTGTGTGTGTGTGTGTGTGTGTGTGTGTAGCTTCAGCTTGCCTATGTCTGTTCTTGTGTGTAAATGTCCTTTTTTTGCATCTGTACAAACCACTTGCCACCCACTCCACTCCACACCAGACTCTTGTGCCACTGCACTCAAATGATACTTTACCCATTTAGCTTCCCAGCATGCACCAGGCCCCCTCTCATCTAATGGACATTTCAGCCAGCTGTGCTTAGTGTGCTGAACTGTATGCTGATGCATTCGGCTTTGCTTCATTCACTCAAGTCAAGTCAAGTCAAGTCAAGTAGGTTTTATTGTCAATTTCTTTACATGCACTGGTCATACAAAGAATTTGAAATTACATTTCTTGCTTTCCCATACAGACATAGACTAATCTAGGTAAGGACATAGACAGTATAGACATAGACAGTACTTATACATGGACTTAAGACAGTATGGACATAGACAGTGCTCATACAGACATTTAAAGTGCAAGACTGGACAACAGAAGACTTGTAGAGGACATACATTAAGAGGTATTGTTGTGCTTTTGTGCTTTTCCTAAAAAAGTCCTTTATAGCGTTCTAGACATGGTAATAGTAGCATTTTGAAGAAAAATAAATATAAAAAAGGTTTGTCAAGTACACCAGCAGCAGTGTGTGTGTGTGTGTGTGTGTGTGTGTGTGTGTGTGTGTGTGTGTGTGTGTGTGTGTGTGTGTGTGTGTGTGTGTGTGTGTGTGTGTGTGTGTGTGTGTATGTGTGTGTGTGTATGTGTTTAGTGCAGGTAGAAGGTGCGGTGTGCGTCTGTGTGTGTGTTCGTGTGTTCGTGTGTCTGTGTGTGTGTGTGTGTCAGTGTGTGTCAGTGTGTTTATGTTTGGGTTTAGTGCAGAAAGTGCAGTGTGCTTGTGTGTGTGTGTGTGTGTGTGTGTGTGTGTGTGTGTGTGTGTGTGTGTGTGTGTGTGTGTGTGTGTGTGTGTGTGTGTGTGTGTGTGTGTGTGTGTGTGTGTGTGTGTGTGTGTGTGTGTGTGTGTGTGTGCATGTTTTGAGTTAGTGCAGGTTGAAAGTTCAGTCACAAGTATAGTAGTGCAGGTGGAATGTTCAGTCGCAGATATGGTGGTGGGGGATGGGGGGGGGGGGGGGTTGTCAGTGGCCTTGCTGGCTAGAGGCTGACAGTGGAGGGAGAGTGGGTTGAGTGTTCAGCATCTTGATCGCTTGGTGCATTGTGCTGCTCGCCAGCCTGGTGGTACGGGAACGGAGGCGCCTGTACCTCTTTCCATAGGGCAGGAGGCTGAACAGTTTGTGTGCAGGGTGGCTTGTGTCTTTGATGATCATCAGTGCTTTCCGGGTGAGGCGTGTGGTGTAAATGTCCTGCAGGGAGGGGAGTGGTACTCCAATGATCTTCTTCGCTGTGTTCACAACACGCTGGAGTGTCTTCCTGTTTTTCTCCGTGCAGCTTCCTCCCCACACTGTGATGCCGTTGGACACGACGTTCTCTATGGTTCCTCTGTAGAATGTTGTCATGATGGAGGGTGTAGCACTTGCCTTCTTTAGTTTGCGCAGGAAGTAGAGACGCTGATGGGCCTTCTTCGCCAGTGATGTAGTGTTGGTGGTCCAAGAGAGGTCGTCGCTGATGTGCACTCCAAGGAACTTGGTGCTGCTCACTCTCTCCACAGCATCGCCGTCGATGGTCAGTGGTGGCAGTTGTTTTTGGACCCTTTGGAAGTTGACAACAATCTCCTTGGTCTTGTTGAGGAGGTTGTTGTCTTTGCACCATCTGGCCAGCAGGTCTACTTCTTCTCTGTAGTGAGTCTCATCGCCCTTGGTGATGAGGCCCACCAGTGTTGTATCATCCGCAAACTTCACTAGATGGTTAGTGCTATCGGTCGTTGTGCAGTCGTGTGTCAGCAGCGTGAACAGCAGGGGGCTGAGAACACAACCTTGCGGAGCCCCCGTGCTCAGGGTCAGGGTGCTTGAGGTGTTGTTCCCTACCCGTACTGCTTGTGGTCTTTGCATCAGGAAGTCCAGCAGCCAGTTGCAGAGGGAGGTGCTGAAACCTAGTTTGTCCAGTTTTCTGATGAGTTGTTGTGGTATTATGGTATTGAATGCTGAACTGAAGTCAATGAACAGCATTCTCACATATGAGTCTTTATTGTCCAAGTGGGTGAGGGCTGGATGGAGGGCAGAGCAAATTGCATCCTCCGTGGATCGCTTGGCTCGGTATGCGAACTGGTAGGGGTCTAGGGTGGGGGGTAGGGTGGCTTTGATGTGTGACAGGACTAGCCGTTCGAAGCACTTCATGATTATGGGCGTCAGTGCTACAGGACGGTAGTCATTGAAGCATGATGGTGATGATTTCTTCGGCACAGGTATGATGGTAGCAGCTTTGAAAAGTGATGGGATGACTGCTTGCTCCAGAGAGATGTTAAAGATGTCTGTGAAGACATCCTTCAGGTCTTCTGCACAATCCTTCAACACTCGGCCTGGTATGTTGTCTGGGCCAGCTGCTTTGCGTGGGTTGATGGTGGCCAGTGTCCTCTTAACACTGGCAGAGGACAGGTAAAGGGGTTGATCTTGGGGGGGAGGGGGAGTTTTCTGTGGGTGAGTGTCATTTTGTGCTTCAAAGCGGGCAAAGAAGAAACTGTTCAGGTCGTTTAGCAGAGAGGTGTTGTTGTCACAGCTTCGTGGTGCAGGCTTATAGTCCGTGATGGCCTGTATGCCCTGCCACAGGCTCTGTGCATCTCTGCTGTCTTTGAAGTGTGTTGTTATTTTGTCTGAGTATTCCTTTTTTGCTTTCCTGATTCCCTGGGACAGGTTTGCCCTTGCTGTCTTTAGGCCAGCTACGTCTCCTGCTCTGAAGGCTTTGTCTCTGGCCCTCAGCAGTCGGTGAACGTCTCCTGGGAACCATGGCTTCTGGTTGGCCCTGGTGGTGATGTGTTTTATTTCTGTAACATCATCGATGCATTTTGTGATGTAGGAGGTCACGGTGTCTGTGTACTCCTCAATGTCAATGTGATTGCTGTGGGTGGCAGCTGTTTTGAAAATGTCCCAGTCTGTGGTTTCAAAACAGTCCTGTAGTCGTGAGATGGCTCCCTCAGGCCATTTTCTCACCTCCTTCTGAACTGGTTTGGTGAGTTTTGCCCTTTGTCTGTAAGCTGGCAGTAGGAGAATCGTTGTGTGGTCTGATGATCCAATGTGGGGGATGGGCTTTGCCTTGTATGCTCTCTTCTGATTTGTGTAAACGAGGTCCAGGGTGTTTTGTTCTCTTGTTGGGAAGTTGACATGTTGATGACATTTTGGAAGTACTGTTTTGAGATTTCCGTGGTTGAAATCTCCCAGTACCACTGTGAAGGCATCTGGGTGTGCATCTTGTTGTTCACTGATTCCCCGATGCAGCTCGTTCAGTGCCTCGCTTTTGACGCTGTTGTTGTTGCTGGGTGCGAGGTAGACGGCGACTAATAGGATAGCGGATATTTCTCTGGGTAGATAGAAGGGTCGGCACTTGATGATCATGAACTCCACTCGTGGAGAGCAGTGCCTCTGTACTACCGTAGCATTATTGCACCAAGCATCATGTGTGTAGACACATATTCCTCCCCCTCGTTTTTTCTCTACAAGGGCTCTGTCCGCTCGGTGGCACGTTAGTTGTTCCAGTTGTAAAGCCGAATCGGGTATGCCGTCGTTCAGCCATGATTCGGTGAACACCGTAACGCAGCAGTTCCTCACGGTTTTGTTCGCTGATCTTAGTAGCCGTATGTCATCCATCTTATTGTCCAGAGATCTGACGTTTGCCAAGAGAATTGATGGTATTGCTGGACGAGTTGGGTTGGCTGCAAGCCGTGTCTCGACGCCACCTCGTTTGCCCCTTTTCCTAATTCTGGAGCATCGCTTTCGGTGTCGGCATGTAAGCGATGCAGACGGGTCCGATGTAGTCCTATGCCGCCGCAGAATTCCTAGTTCTTCCAGAGTCTTCGTTGGTACATCCAATACATTGCTTAAAGGATAACTGCGGTATTTTCAACATTAAGCCTCATTTCCGAGTTGTCTGCAATGTTCTAGAACTCCCCTCATTGTTTTTATGATGTTTACTGCTGTCTCGGGTATTTGCCAAATTTTGACTCATCCCAACCTGCTTCAGAATGGCAAGTCGCCTGCATGTCCGACCACGTCCTTAAAAGCACCAAAAACGTACATTTTCAAAAATATCAACTCACCGGAGTGGTTACTGGTCTTCACTGGTCATCCATATCAAATTTTGTTGCGGAAAGATGCTTCTGTCATGTTTTATGTGGCAGCTCGTTCATGCACGAACTATTTTCTTAGCCTTCACACAGCCGTGGATAAACTTCCACTTAGCAGTTGAATCTGATGTGCTACACTCCACACCACTTGATGGCGCCATTGATGTCGATTGTTCATTGTCCTTGAGCATGTAAATAAATAGAGAAACTAGGCAGTCAGTAATCGGTACACCAGAGAGAGACTGTGTTGGAAAGTTGGAGGAGCAGATTATATATTCTTTGTAAATTTCTTAGTATTATTTGTTTTATTTTTGTTGAATTCGTATCTGTACTACAAACTACAACTACAACATGTCCTCTTTCCGGTTTCGGTGGCGGAGTAATATCAACGAGCATCCAGTCTTCAATAGAACTCAATGGGATTTACAACATCTCAAATTAAACACGACAGAAGCATCCTTTCGCAACAAATTTTGATATGGATTACCAGTGAAGACCAGTCACTACTCCGGTGAGTTGATATATATTTGAAAATGTACGTTTTTGGTGCTTTTAAGGACGTGGTCGGACATGCAGGCGACTTGCCATTCTGAAGCAGGTTGGGATGAATCAAAATTTGGCAAATACCCAAGACAGCAGTAAACATCAAAAAAACGGTGAGGGGAGTTCTAGAACATTGCAGACAACTCGGAAATGAGGCTTAATGTTGAAAATACCGCAGTTATCCTTTAAGTTGTCCTTTCTTATCTGCAACAGCTGCTGCCGACTGTACGTGCGTTCCGACATATTTTCCGACGATAGACATTTCGAAAGACACATTTTAACACAAATAAACACTGAAAGTTGGGAAAGCAAGGGGCTGCTGCAACCTACGTGCGCCGCCGCCGGAAGTCAAAAAAAAAAAAAAAAAAACTCTAGTTTGTACCAGCAGAGCACATTTGAATGGGATTTTCTTGAGTACTTTGTAACATTGCCTACTTTCCTGGGTATACTTAGGGGAGAAATAAATTAAATTGAGTTTGGGGGTTTGGTTTAGTCTACTTCACGCACGCATGCATGAAGGCACACACGCGCGCACACACACACACACACACACACACACACACACACACACACACACACACACACACACACACAAACAGAAACACACACACACACACACACACACACACACACACACACACACACACACACACACACAAACGCACACACACACACACAGACATTATGAATGGGGAGAGAGAGAGAGAGAGAAAGAGAGAGAGGAGAGAGAGAGGGAAACACACACACGCACACACACACACACACACAAGCGCACACACACACACACAGACATTATGAATGGGGACAGGGGAAATGTGGAACTGAATGCTGAATATGAATATGAGAAAATGCAGTAATTACGGATTTTAAGCCTCCTCTAACGTATGCAAAAGATTGAACCCCAAAGAGGATTATAAATAGTCTCTCACTCCAGACACGTAGCCATGAAGTCAAGTAGTGAATTTTGCAGTGTTACATTCAACACTTAGACAGTCAGATACAATACTGTTGTAGTTGGTACAACTCTATGGGTGTTTAATTGACACCTAAAGGTTTTTTCCCGCAAATGATTGCGTCCCAAAAGAGGATTCAGCAGTGGCTAACTCTAGACAAATACAGTAGGAGTTAGGGAAGAGTATTGCTCTTCTTTTTTAAGGGAGAGTCAACCCCAAATTTCTTTTCAAAGAGCCAGAATATGGTCATGGTGTGTGTGTGTGTGTGTGTGTGTGTGTGTGTGTGTGTGTGTGTGTGTGTGCGTGCGTGCGTGCGTGCGTGCGTGCGTGCGTGCGTGCGTGCGTGCGTGCGTGCGTGCGTGCGTGCGTGCGTGCGTGCGTGCGTGCGTGCGTGCGTGCCTGTGCGTGTGCATGTTATCAATCTAATGTGCAAATTCACAGCTTATTTTTGAATTCCAAAGCAGTGATTTCTTGACTCATCACATAACACCCCTAAAGTGATATTGTGCCATTTTTGGAAATAATTTCATTTTACACCTCCCCACTTTATTACATTACATTACATTGCATTTGGCAGACGCTTTATAACCAAAGCGACTTTCAAAAGAGGACATAATCAAGCCAACATCACAAGCAAATACAAAGTGCACAGGAGATATACAGAACAACAAGTGCAGTTGCAAAGAGGGTTAGTTTTTTTTTTTTTATCATAAAGAGTAAATAACGAGTACACACACACAAACACACACACAAACTAAACTAAACTAAACTAAACTAAACTAAACTAAACTAAACATCATGTCAGGAGTCTGTCCTGGGGCAAGGCCAGTTCAAGCATTAGTCTAGTAGATTCTCTCGAAAGAGGAATGTCTTTAGTTGTTTCTTGAAGGCTGCAAGAGATGTGCTTAGTCTTGCTGCCTCTGGGAGACTGTTCCACCACTTGGGTACCACAATGGAGAACAATCTTGACTGGGAGTACCTAGAGCGACTGGATGGCAGAGCCAGGCGGCTTGTGCTGGATGAGCGCAGTTCTCTTCCAGTAACATTTGAGTTAAACACTTGAGTGTTGAGACACTTGAGTTAAATGATTGAGTTGTACATCTCTACTTTATCAGTGCAAACTTAAGCTGGTGTCAGGGGATTCATTGTTAACTGCTAGCTTGGATCCAGAATTTGCACTGCCATACTCTGAAATGGCTGAAATTACAGGAGAACAGTAAAACACAAACAATTATCTCAAGGGGAGGTGTAAAATGAACTTATTTCCAAAAATGGCACACCTTTGCCCTTCGGTTAACTGTTTTGCACTTTTTTTCTAATTCCATCTTCCCCTCCTCTTCTCTACTCTTGTCTTTAACTAAGTTTTCCCAGAGATGCAAAAAGAATTTAATTGTAAGTTGAATTGTAGCGCAGCATAGTGTATATGGCAGGCTACTGTGTCATATCAGATGGTATAATCACAGACTCCCAGCCAGGCAAATTGCCGTAGCTTTATTGTAAGGGCCTGAGGGGCAGAAGCAGAGAGAGAGAAATATAATATTACAGGCAGAGCCGC
>NW_026945775.1:590724-593224 GCF_034702125.1 Engraulis encrasicolus
TCCTCTCCTCCTCTCCTCATATCCTCGTTCTCTCTCTCGCATCATCTCTCTCTCTCTCTCCTCTCGTACTCCTCTCTCTCTCCGCTCTCATCTCTCTCGTCTCCTCTCACTCTCTCTCTCTCACTCTCCAGTACCACCCATCATGCCACACACTTGCCTCTCTTCTGTACTTCTTTGAATTATCTGATTCTTATGTTGGAAGGGCCTACTACGCTACGCACCCGAGGCATGACAAGACACCTCGAAAGGCGCGCCACTGGCACACAAACATTCACACACACACACACAGACACTGCACATGCACACACACACACACACCCAGACAGCACACACACATCAAACACACAACAGCAAACACCACACAGCACAATACACACACAAGGATGGCAAGCCACATGGTCCAATCAGGGCCCTGAAAGGTCTCGACACACATATACACACACTAGCACACACACTCACACACACACACGCGCACGCACACACACACACACACACACACACACACACACACACACCACCCCGCTTACCTCCGCAGCCCCACCCACTACACCACACACACGAGGGCATGACCGAAGACACACAAATCCCACGCACACAGGCATGCATAACAATCACGACACACAACCATGCACACACACACACACACACACAGCACACTACACCCGACACAACACACAGATCACAAGGGTGGGCAACACACACACACACACACCAACACACACACGGACTACAGACACAGACACGACACACATACCACACACAGCGCCCCACATACGCCACCCAACAACAAAACATTCACACACACTACTCACACGCGCACCACACACACACACACACACACACACACTGCATACGCACACACACACACCCTGTTCCACATCACACACACACACACACACACACACACATCAACACGCACACACACACACCGAGGCAATGACAAGACAACACACACGCACATCAGGCATGCATACAATCAACACACACAACCATGCACACACCCACACACAGCCCCACCACACACCACACACACACACACACACGACACCGCCCCACACCACAACACACAGCACACACACACAGCCGGACACACGCGCGACACATACACATCTCTCGTACACGCACATACGCACCCACTACAAACAGACACACAACCACAACACTCACTAAACGGCGCACACACACACACACATACACACACGCCACAACACACACACACACACGCCACAACAAACACACACATACACACACACGCCACAAAACACACACACACACAGACCCGAGGCAGTAGGGATCCCGCTGACATTTCGGAGTGTAATATGAAAATCCAACCCCACTCTTACTCTTCCCCTCCTCCTTTTGCTCATTTCCCTGCTTCATCATTCTACTTTCACCTCCCTCCCTCCCTCCTTCTCCTCATCCTCCCTCCTCCTCCTCTTACTCCAATCTCCTCCGACCTCTTTGCTCTTTCCCTCCTCCCTCATTCTTCCTCCTCCTCCACACGATACCTCCTCCTCCTTCTCCCTGCTAACTCTCTGCTCCTCCCCCTTTTTCTTCCTTCTCTTCCTGATCCTCCTCCTCACAATCATCATGCTTTATCTTCTTTTCCTCCATCCTCCCTCCTCCTCCTTCCCTCCTCCTCCTCCTCTTACTCCTCCTCCTGCCTCCTCCTCTTACTCCATCTCACCCATCTCCTCCTTCCTCCTCCCGACTCTTACTCCTCCTTCTTTCTCCTCCTCCTCTTACTCCATCTCCTCCTCCTCCTCCTCCACGCTCCTCCTCCTCCCCCTAATACTCCATCTCCATCTCGTCGGCTGCCTCCTCCTCTCCTCCTCCCACCTCCTCCTCCTCCTCTGAACTTACTCCATCTCCATCTCGTCCTCGTCCCTCCTCCTCCTCCTACCCTCCTCCTCCCTCCTCCTCACTAACTCCTCCTTCCGACCTCCTCGCTCCTCCTCCTCGTCCACCTCCTCCTCCTCCTCCTCCTCCTCCTCTCCTCCCTCTTACTCCCATCTCCATCTCCCATGCTCCACCGCCTCTCCTCCTCCTCCATCCTCCTCCTCCTCCTCCCATCCTCCTCCTCCAGCTCCTCCTCCTCCTCCTCCCTCCTCCTCTACTCGCATCTTCCATCTCCTCCTCCTCCTCTTCATCCTCTCTCCTCCTCCACCTCCTCTTACCTCCCATCTCCAGTCTCCTCCTCCTCCTGCCTCCTCCTCCTCCTCCCTCCTCCTCATCCTCTACTCCTCCCTTCTCCTCCCCTCCTCCCTCCTCCTCATCCTCCTCCTCCTCCAACTCCTCCTTCACTAACGTCCATCCTCCATCTCCTCCTCCTCTTACTCCATCTCCTCCTCCTCCTCCTCCTCCACCTCCTCCCCTCCTCACTCCTCCTCCTCTTACTGCCTCCATCTCCTCCTCCTCTTACTCCTCCTTCTCCTCCTCCTCTTACTCCATCTCCTCCTCCTCCTCCTCCTCCTCCTCCACCTCTTACACCTCCTCCTCC
>NW_026945775.1:600724-603224 GCF_034702125.1 Engraulis encrasicolus
TCAAATAATAAGGCACCTTATCAAGTCAAACCCAACTGTCCTTAATCTACTGCATTGCACTCTCCGTTTTCATCCTCTTGGTCAATCACCTGCAATAATGCAGCATCATCCTTTTTGTATTCAAACATGGGCATAAGAAGTTTTTTTAAATCTCACTTCAGGCAGTGCCGCATGCCGCCACCCACTACACCCCCTGTCACGTACCCCCTTAATTGTCCCCCCCCCCCACCACCCGAACCCATGTTACTTCGCACAAGGCCTTGGGATAGCAATATACCCTAATACTAAACTCCAGTTCAACCCTACCCGCCACGCACTCGAAAACAGTCCTAGGCTTTTAAAAAATTTTCAGAGTGCTGGCGTGGGTATGGTTGAACGCCCTGCTGCCCGTTCCCCTGCCCGTTTCCCAGCTTGCACGTTCCCGCTGCCCGATTCCCTAATCGCCTAATCGCAAATCGTACTTATGTTGCACGCCACAGATCTTAGCGTTTGTGAACCGAACAGTTGGTCGCATGCCAACCTCAAAATACTTTGTTTTTTGTCCGCGAACCGTGACAACAATGTGGCCCAGGGATGTGGCAGGAGGTACACCCCCCCCCCGATCTTGTCCTCAGACCACAGATGGAAGGTTACTATAGACAAACCATGAACACCAATTCTATTCACCCAATATACAGACACATTACACACACACACAGACATATTACACACACACACACACACACACACACACACACACACAAACACACAACAACCACACACACACACCTCACACACACCCACCACACAACACCCAACACACTCACCCACACACCGCACACACACCACCACACACAGGAACACACACAGGAACACACTCACGCACACAACACAGCACACACACACACACACACAGACCACATCACACTACACACACACACACACACTAGACACAAAACACACAACACACACACACACCCAACACCACTCCCCAATCCAATGAGGGATTTGTTTCAACTTCAAGCCATTTTTGAACTCCCTCTGTCCACTCAACTCTCTGTCTCTCTGTCCCCCCCCCCCCTCTCCTCGCCTCTCCACTCCTCTCTCTCTCTTCCAATCTTCACTCCTCTCACTCTCTCTCTCTCTCTCTCCTCACTCCTCGCACTACCCCCCCCCCCCCCCCCACTTTACTGTACCTCAAGACATATGTCTCTTGGCACTTACACTTTCGTCTCCTTCTTTTCTTGTCTTTTCCCCCACAACTTTAGCTCTTCTCCTTCTTCTGTTTTTTGTGATTCCCCCTCTCTTTAATCCATTTGTTTTTTAGTTTGTTTTGTTTTTTGTGGCGTGTTTGTCCTCAATAAACCGCAGTCTTCATTTTAATGCTTCATATTTCACCTCTGACTTTTATTATGTTCCTTTTCTGATATGTTTACCGTTACGTCATTACTGTTGTGTAACACCACTTCTCTTCTCACTAACTTTCTCTTTTCTTTCTCAAACTCTCTTATTCCCTCAACTTTTTCTCTGACGTGCCAAACTCCCTATTCCCTGTCCTTGTAAACATATCACTCTCTCTCTCTCTCTCTCTCAGCTCTCTCTACTCTCCCCATTCAAATCCAATCACTCCTCTCCCTCTCCTCTCCTCCTCTCTCTCTCTCTCTCTCACTCTCCATTCTTTTCCATCTCTCTCTCTCTCTCTCTCTCCCCCCAGTCGCTCTTCCTCTCTCTCTCTCTCTCTCTCTCTCCCCCTCTCTCTATTCTTCTCTCTCTCCCTCTCTCTCTCTCTTCCTCTCTCTCTCTCTTCCGATCTCTCTCTCTCTCTCTCTCCCCCCTCTCTCTCCCTCTCTCTCTGTCTCATCTCTCTCTCTCCTCTCTCTCTCCTCCCCATCTCTCTCTCTCCCTCTCACTCCTCCTCCCTCTCTCTCTCTCTCTCTCCTCTTCAGTCAGTGGTTATCTCTTAAACGCCCTATTCATTCATCTCCGGCTTCTTAATCTAAACCCCAACCGCCCTTTACACTCCCCCATCGCCCTACAACACACACACACACACACACACGACTAATCTCAAACCACACACACACGTCCACCCCCACACACACACCACACACACACACACACACACACTACACACACACCCCACACGCACAAGCACACACACACATACACTAGCAGACATGCACACACCGCAGCACACACATATCCACACACACACAAACCACCACACACACACACTCACACACACAAGCACACACACACACACACACACACACAAACACACACACACACACACACACACAAGCACACCACACACACACACACACACACACACGAGCAGACACACACACACTCACACACAAACACAAGCAAACATCCCACACGCGTGCGCCACACACACTCCCACACACACACACACACACATCACACGCACACCAAGTCATCACATTGCGAGGGGGGCACGCACCACGGCTCCGGCCGCACTACGCACAAGCACACCACACGACACACCACATACATACAC
>NW_026945775.1:608224-610724 GCF_034702125.1 Engraulis encrasicolus
ACACCAAGCCCAATATAATGAAGCCCAAACACCTAGCCCAGAAAAAGAAACACCTACCCAGATATAAATGAGAACACCTAGCCCATATATATAGGAAACACCTAGCCAGATATAGAGGAGAACACCTAGCCCAGATTAAAGGAGCCCAGAACACCATCCCAGATGTCAAGGAGAACACTAGGCCCAATGTAAAGAACACCAGCCCAATGTAAAGGAGAAACACTAAGCCCAGATATAAAGGAGCCCATACACCTAGCCAGAATATAAAGGAGCCAAACACCTAGCCCAGATAGAAAGGACTTTTATTCTGAGCACTTGCATCTGGCAAGCTAGTAAGAAAACAATTGAAGAGCTCGTTTTTCCAAAATGAGAATAAATCCAGTTATAGAATGTTGGGAAAATGACATTTTTGTGTTGGTATTCCATTGAATTCATTCAAAAATGCATTTTATAGCGGGTTAAAAACAATTTCTCAAAACATTTCAATGGGCAAAGAATTCACACATAATGATAGGACTACTTATCCGTCAATCCAATATAAAATGTAAAAAGTGAAAATGGTGGATTATAGCGTTTTTGGAAAAGTGCTCTCAATTGTTTTTTCCTTACCTAGCCTTGCCAGATGCAAGTGCTCCAGAATAAAAGTCCCTATATATCTGGGCTAGGTGTTCTGTGGCACCTTTCATATCTGGAGCTAGGTGTATCTGGGCTCCTTTAAATCTGGCTAAGTGTTCACCCTTTACATCATGGGCTAGGTGATTCTCCTTTACATCTGGCTAGGTTTTCTCCTTTAGCATCTTGCGCGAGAGGGGGTGGTCACACACTCTGGTGGGTCGAGGGTACTGCGGCGTGCAATAGACGGAGTGGTCTAGTGTTCTCCCTTTATACTGGCTAGGGTGAGAGCTCCTTTATATCAGGGCTAGTGTTCTCCGGTGTTGAGTTCGTGGGGGATAGGGGTTATGTGAGATAGCGTTGAGTGAGGGTGGCGGTGGAGTTCTGGCTCCTTACATCTGGGCTAATGTGTTCTCCTTACATCTGGGCTAGTGTTTCTCCTTTATATCTGGGCTAGGTGTTCTGCTCCTTACATCGGTGTGCGGTGGGCAGGTGGTGATGAGGGGGAGTGCTCCTTACTATCTGTGCTAGGATGTTCTCGCTCTTATATCAGGGACTAGGTGTTTTCTCCTTTATATCTGGGCTAGTGTTCTCCTTTTTGATCGGCTAGGTTTCTGGGCTCCCTTTAAATCTGTGCTAGGTGGTCTGGGAGGTTTTGGTTGTTTCTTTTTTTAAAATTGTCTTTTTGTTTTTTAGCCTTTATGTATAAGGACAGTTGAGGAGATACAGGAAGTAATTGGGAGAGAGAGACGGGGTAGGCTGTGAAATGACCCCAGGCCGACTTGGAACCCGAGTCACCCGCATATGGTATGGTGTGGTTAACGCACTGCGCCACTGCACCGCTGGTTTGGATTGTTTTATCCAACTGACTAATCAACAAAGCAAGTTAACAGTATTAAATGCATTTTTCTAGAATGTGATTGGTGAGCTCACACATAACAACTGGAATGACATACAAAAACATGGAGTGAGTAGCTGTAAATGCATGTGCTTGTGTAAGCCGTCAACACACCAAAGCCGAACGGAACGGACGGGAGACGAATGCGGTCTTTTCGCTTTCAGTTGTCTGCCGGTGTGTTCTACACTGCTTTCACACTGACAATCTGCGTCGCGTGCGCGGTCCTAGTCCTGTTTTTGAAAAGGGCTCAGCATGCAGCACCTATTTATTTTGCAAGTGCTGTTAGTGATAGGGTCAAATAAAACCCACATTTCAGTTTTCAACAGAGTCGCTGTACAAGGTATTTATTTGGTGGTGGGGCAGGGCAGTATGAGGGTAAAACGCTCAGTAAACGCGTTACGCACCTCTGAATATAGGCTATACGCTTACCCACCTCTAAAATAGCGTTTAACCCACCTCTAAAAAGCGTTGATCAGCTCTATAATGGCAATTACCATGTCAAAGTTCCCTGCGCCTTGGTGATCTGCCGTGGGAAATAATCCTAAATAAATTTGGTGTCATTTAAAAATAATTGCAAACATACTTAATGCTTTTAGAGGATCATTTTCATCGCTCTGTCATTCGGGTATGTGACCTTAACAATCCAGTGCCTTGCACCTCGCCTGCGGCAGCGACACCAACAGGATCCAGTGAATATGTAAACTACACGTCGTGTAGTTTGCCTGCCTGCCACCTGTTCAAAGCTAGTCATCATGGAATATTAAAGGAGATAATATGAAGAACCATCCACTTCCGCAATGCCAGCAAAAGGCCTCAGTACAAAGTAAAGACTGGACAGAGATCAATTTACATGAGTCGTTAAATGTGCTTTATGAATTAATTTGACTTGACGATTTAAGGCAATGACAGAACGAGCTTTCAATTAGCTAATGCAGTAGTCATGCGTATTACACTCTTCACCCACCGCTAGACATCGAAGAGAGGTTTGAT
>NW_026945775.1:615724-618224 GCF_034702125.1 Engraulis encrasicolus
CACCTCCAGGGCCACATTGTCGTCACGGTTCGCGGACAAAAAACAAGTATTTTGAGGTTTGCATTGCCAACCAACTTTCCGGTTCACAAACGCTAACATCTGTGGAGTGAACATAAAGGCCGATTTGCGATTAGGAGCGGGAACGGGCAGCGGGAACGGGCAGCGGGAACGGGCAGCGGCAGTTCAACCCTACCCAAGCCACGCACTCTGAAAATTAGCCTAGGACTGTTTCAGAGTGCGTGGCGTGGGTAGGGTTGAACTGTAGTTCGTATAGGTGATTATTGGCTATGGGTTCGTGGGTGGGGAGGGCAATTAAGGGGTAGGGACAGGGGTGTAGTGGGTGCGGCATGCGGCACTGCTGAAGTGAGATTTAAAAAAAAAATTTGCCCATGTTTGAATACAAAAAGGAATGATCACATAGCAGTATTGCAGGTGAATGACCAAGCAGATGAAAATGGAGAACCATTGACGGTAGATTAAGGACAGTTGGGGGGGTTGACATGCAGGGATTAAAGTAAAAAAAAATCTTGAGCCTGAACTTTTTGGTGCGTCCACGCGACCCTATACGATACACGGTGAAACGAGAATTTCATTGCTTTTTAAGCTTAGTATTTACACTTATATTTATCTTATTTATCTTATTCTGATGTGAGTGCCATGTCAGGGTCAAAATCATGAATGACTTAATGGCTTTTGCAACTTGAATAGGGCCTACCAAGGAGACCAAAAGGGTGTCAATAACGCTAATCATTATTACATAATTACATACTTATTATGCATAATATTGTAGTCACATGGGCTATTTCATCACAAAAGCATGAGAAAAGTATGTGTGGCAGAATATGACCAACAAAGATTCAAATACCATGACATGTTAGATACATAACAGAGGTAAAAGCATAATCTTTGGTTACTTGGTCCTAAGTGTTTAATCCTGCCTTAAAAGAAAAGAAAATGCAAATGCCTGGACATGGCTGAATAATAATGCAAAATACCTTTAGTTTTAACGAATTACAAATGCAAATCAACTTAATTCATTAATTTCATTTTGGTGGCTACTAGATGATGAACTAGATGTTGTCTGTGTCTGTAGATAGATGGGTTCTAGGTTTCTCAGCTGTACAGTCAGTCTGAATAGAGCCTTGGATAGAGCTAGCTCTAGGTCAGAATTTGGGGTGCCTGCCCTGTAAATATTTTGGCTACTCTCCTATGGGGCTATTCTCAGAAAAAAGACTGCCTTGCTTCATCATCAAGCTCAAGTTGTTCTGTCCATCACCAGAGAGCAGTGTTCATGTTAGCCTTCAATCAATGACTAGAATTCCACTGAAAACTAAAGCCCATTAACAGATTGTTAAAAGCCATCAACAAGCCATTATGTGACATATTATTTAACGATCTCACAATCATCATGAAAACGGCACCTTGAGATGTGAATGTAGACTAAAAACGTGCCAATGACAGGAATTATTCACCCAACAACCAAACCTGTATTATACTACAGCTAGTAGGATGAAACTTGTTACTGTCTGCATGCAGACTGCCCTCTTGCTAGGCGCTATTTGAGTCACTTTTAAAGTTGAACACAGCGCCAATGTCAATACTTTTGCATTGTTTTTTTTCCATCGGAGATAATATCGGTTAATATGTAGGTGGTGTTTATAAGTAACCCGACTCCTCTTAGCTAAAACATTAGCATAAAAGTTCGGTAGTTAGCGCGCCTAACAAAACTCAGCATGAGTGTGGCATCTGCAACATGCTGAAGTGAAACTAAGCTTTTTTGTTAAATTCTAACGAATAACAAATGATTCTCTTACTGTTGGTGTTCTCACAAGTAGTTGTAGATTGAAGCACATCTTCCTACAACCTCTTCCAACAACCCCAGAAAGTAATCTGGTGATTGATTCAGGAATCACGCTATCCAGCCATTATTTTGAATGGAACTACCGGTAGCATAAATGCACAGGCAGTGGTTGACATTAGGAGATGAGACACAGATGAACGGTCTGCTCGCCCGCTCCACACTCCGGGAGATGCTGTGACAGCTCTGTATTAGTCTAAGTTTGGTTCAGAAATTATGAAAAGACACAGAGGGATCGAACGTCTGTGGAAAAAACTGAACCTTGTGTGTTGTTGACAGCTAATTATTAGCACTGAGCAGAGAAGCTCCATCAATGCTTATCGACAATTTGTATGTCCAAACACACAATGTCATTTATAAATTTCATTTATGTTTTTGACGACAACAGCATCACCAATCCATAGCATGCAGTTTAGTTATCTTTGCACATATTTCTGCTCATAGAGCAGTAAACTGTGCAAGGTGCCTTGCCATGTAGAGCGAGTTGTTGACACTGCTCTGTGACCGCGGCATGAGAGCGGCGAGTCGGCGACTGCTAGTAGACCGGGTGTGGTGGTCCGACTCGAGCGAGATACTGAAGTAGCACGCTTTCCTAAGACCTGCCCCCTTCTTCTTCTGATTGGTTAACAATGTTAGTTTTAG
>NW_026945775.1:633224-635724 GCF_034702125.1 Engraulis encrasicolus
GATGACTATCTAAGAAGCATATTCATTGTATATCAACCACCAATTATGAATTAATTTATATTTATGGCCATCAGATGCCGTTGCGCCACCTGATATCCAGAGGTGGAAAGTAACTAATTACTTTACTCGCGTTACTGTAATTGAGTAGCTTTTTTGTGTACTTGTACTTTTTAAACTACTTTTTAAAATGTGTAATTTTACTTTTACTTAAGTACATTTTCTTTCGAGTAATGTACTTCGGTACATTTTACAGCACAAGCGTTACTGAGTAAAAAAAAAAAAAAAACTCTAGAATTCTAGCCTAGTTTATAAAGAGTTGGCGCGTGCGACCTCTCACTCAAACGCTGATGGCTGACATGGAGGCTGATGATGGAGATTCACTTAACTCAGAGGAGATCAACATAGCTGTTCTTCCTCTAACCCAGTGCACCCCTTGCACATCTAGAGGCAGAAGACGCTGATTGTTAAAAAGTAACTTTTTACTTTTACTCAAAGTACATTTTAAATTATTTACTTTTTACTTTGAGTAGATTTTTTTGACTGGTAAATTTACTCGTACTTGAGTACATTTTCAACAGAGTAACAGTACTTGTACTTGAGTACAATATTTTAGTACTCTTTCCACCTCTGCTGATATCTGAGCCCCCCCAAAAAGGACTTTGACTCAAACACGTAGTAGATGAAGCCTGCAGCCATCACCATACCTGGGTAGACCTGTAGACTCACACGCTCACATGCATGCACACATATCACAGATGTAATAATAATAATAATAATTGTATTTGTATAGCACTGTGTCATACAAGGCATGTAACTCAAAGTGCTTAACAAATGGAAAAAAAAACATTGTTAGAGATAGATTTAAAAGGAGAGGTATAGAGGAGAGGCAGAAAAAGCAGGAAGGCAGAGGAAGAAGAGATAGACAGAGAATGTAGAGTCATAAGGTCAACGTAGGATAGGACCAGGATTCTTAGATGTGTAAGGTCCATAGTGGCTGGGCCTATCATAAGTCATAGATAGTCACACAGAGATTGGGCGCTCAGGTGCGGCCCCTGGTGGCATCAGGGGTGAGGAAAAACTCCCTTTCGCTTGATTCATAGTTTGTAAGGGGGGAAAAAAGCTCAGTGAAGTCTGAGAAAGAAAAAAAAAAGATGTGGACTATTATTATGTGGAGCAGGCTCAACATGTAACAGTGTGTCGCAACACTCTTTATTACAAACCTACTGCAGTCACGAAAGGCACGCTACCTTTATCCTGGTTTTACCAGACCACATTAATTACTTCGGAATTCATTTTAGGTCTGGATCCTGAATACCCTGGAGGCCTTGTGTGGGAAGAGTGAGCTCATCTCTGGTTTGAAATGAGTGGTGACCAATTGCTGGCTGTTGACGTTCATAACATATGTTACAATGTACCCAAGTGTGTTCGCTTATTGGCCAGCCGTCTGGTGGACGACTAAACCCTCCCCAGAGAAGTGTAATCAGACCATTCGTGAACTACGAAGTCATTCAAAATGAATGGTCTGACCTGTCAGACTTGGCTAACTCCAGCATTTGAAAGAAAAGCTGAAATACAGAGGCAATAAACTTTGAGCAACTCCAACGGCACTGGGTAGAGGCTCATTCAAGGCAGTGTTGGTTTAAGCTTTGGCACTACACAGCCTCTTCTGGCTTACACTAGCAAACTGAGGCATTTGAGGGAGGTGGGTCAACAACTCGCTTTGGGAGATGGTTTGACTTAATATCCTGGCCTGTGTGTGACCCTTGCTCACAGAGCTTTGGTAGTTGGTGGAAACCAGGCAAAGGCCTGCAGTCACCATCAGGTTAGGCACTGAGAGGCGGCACACAGACATGTCAGCTTTGCTCTGCTGCTCTCAAACAAATGAAATAATAAATGAATGAAAAAACCCTCTTTGTACCAGACCTTTGTGTCTTTTTAAGTGTCTGAACTTATCATCACTTTTGAACCATCATGTTCTCAAGCTTCAAAACGAAGAGCAGCTGTTCGCAATTCAACTGCTTTGGGTAGCTGAGGTGTAGTTCATCTCCAGATGGCTCCGGCCCAATTTAATCTCCAGTTATCACGACTCTTTCAGGACACGTTTCCTCTCTTAGTGCTCATAATAGCAGTCCCTGTCCTGGGCCCAGCGAAAGCTGTCAGCGGCTCTGGCTGTAATATAGTATTTCAGGTGGCCTGCTTCTGCTTCTGCCCCTCTGGTCCTTTACAATAAAGCTACGGCAATTTGCCTGGCTGGGAGTCTGTGATTATACCATCTGATATGACACAGCAGCCTGCCATATACACTATGATGAGCTACAATTCAACACCTAAATTCTTCTTGCATCTCTGGGAAAACTTACTTAGGACAAGAGTAGAGAAGAGGAGGGAACATTTTAATTAGAAAAAAAGTGCAAAACAGTTAACCGAAGGGCAAAGGTGTGAGTGTACCTCTAATGGTGTTAAAGTGATATTGTGCCATTTTTGGAATTAAGTTCATTTT
>NW_026945775.1:638224-655724 GCF_034702125.1 Engraulis encrasicolus
ACGGCCCAAGGGAGCAGTGCAGCGGGACGGTACCATGCTCAGGGTACCTCAGTCATGGAGGAGGATGGGAGAGAGCACTAGTTAGTTACTCCCCCCAGCAACCTGGTGGGTCGGGAGTTGAACTTTGGACTAAAGTCTGATGCCCTAACCGCTTAACCTATAATATAGTATATCTCATATTACGCAAACGATAACAATGGTATTTCATAACAGTTCATAACATTTCATTCAGTGTTGCTTCTGGTCAGGCCAGGAGCAATACAAAGTAGGCCCCTATCGTTTCTGAGCTCCCGAAAAATCGGGAACTCCTCCCACTTTGTTGGGGAGCAAACAACCAGTAGCAAACCAAGTGAGGGTCAACAATGCTGCTTGGGAAAGGCTAAATGTTTATTTTTATGCTCTTGATCAGACCAAGTCTCGAAGAGATTTGAAAGTTGATGATTATCAGGCTAGTGACCGTGGCTCAATATACTGATGAAGGGTATGAAGGGTGGATTGGTGCCATCTCTTTCTTTATTGTATAGTATGTATATTTGGAGTCAGTGACCTTTCAGTGACCTTTGACCTTTCAGTGACCTTTGACCTTTGTACTCTCTCTCTCTCTCTCTCTCTCTCTCTCTCTCTCTCTCTCTCTCTCTCTCTCTCTCTCTCTCTCTCTCGCTCTCTCTCTTTCTCTACACACACACACACACCCACACACACCCACACACACACACACACACACACCCACACACACACACACACACACACACACACACACACACACACACACACACACACACACACACACACACACACCACATGAGAGTCAATGACCCTAAACACCTCTTGAACCCACATCTGAGTTTCTGACTTCAGCAGGTCACTCAGGGCATCTGTTGCTGTTCTCTCAGAATCACAATGAGTTTTTATTGATCCAGTACAATCAGTATACACTGTACGAAGAACTTCACCTCAGGAGAAGTCAAGCAGAATATAACAGTACGAGAAGAAGCTCAGAATGCAGAGTAGAGAGTACAGTAGAGTAGAGTATTATTTATTGATTCTGAGGGAAATTAAGGTGTCAAGTAGCGTACATACATACATAAATACAGAAGATACATACAATATATCTCTCGAAACCATAGTTGCTATGCACGTTAGCTCCTTTGTTGTTTGCAATGCAATTTCCTATTGACAACTACCCAAGTTGCTAACTGGCTAACGACTACGCTTTCGAAAAACACTCCCCTAGAGCAGGTTATAAACTCAAGAAAGAGCGCATGTCAGAGGATTTGATAGGTACGGCTGCTCTTACCTAGCACAGTGCATGTCTCCACATGTTGTCTCTCCGTGTCTATAATGCCAATAAAAACAAACTGGCATCAACACACCAGATGGACTGCACATTACAGCGGGGAAATGACTGTTTAAAAGCAATAACAACAGAATGGGAATGGGTGTCATTAAGGCATCCCAGGATATGGAGAAGCAAGTGTTTTATTGAGGGAGAAAAAAAATAATAAACAGCCGAAAAACACAAAACACAAACTGGTGTATAATGTCGTCAGCATTCAGGATAATTTCCATTTTTATGTTCTGAATTAACTTCCTGAAGAATGTCAGAGTGGGCGACAGTGGAATAGAAAATAAGCTGCAGGTGGACTTGATTTTGGAGGAAAAAAAAAACTTTCTGTGGAAAAAGCTTTTTAATGTTTATGTCAAAAATGGTGGAGAGTTTGCAGTAGCCCCTTAATGCACGCCGTACCTCCAGTGGTACGATGTAATAGTCATTGAAATGTAACTACGATAGCACTACAATACTATGACACAACACAGGCCCTTTAGTAATGCACCATGACTTGGTCATTACCATACTGCTAACAACAAATTTATAAAGCTGTGTCTTAAGGGGTTAATGACTTTGTACAACCACACTAGTCTGATTATCATTGACTTTCAAATCTCTTCGAGACTTGGTCTGACCAAGAGCATAACAATTAACGTTTCCCAAACGGCATGATTCACCCACCTCCCTAGGTTTGCTAATGGTTGTTTGCTTCCTGACAAAAACATTCTGATTTTCCATCCAACTATTTGCAAAAAGACATTTTTTTACAGCTGAATTAAAAGAAACATCAAGGTCTAGGCTGTGTGAAAAACTTCCAAAAAGGTTTCTGAGCGACAAACTGATCCACACACAGTGGACCAGCTGGCTAGACATGAAAGGGCCCTGGCATGAAAGCTATATAATAGACAGCAGTGTCGGGCAACGGTGAATTGAGTAAAAATGGTGGATGTGTTTTGTAATTTCCCACCCACTGTGTAATGACTGACTGGTAGTGTTCATACACTCAGGGTGATATGTCTCAGCCTGATGATCTCACAGAATGACAGGCTATCAAATTCATGTAATAAACACAAAAATACTCGCTGTGCCAAAAACAAGACCAAAACAATCCCTAACCCTAACCTGCCAGTAGGAAAAACATTTGAAATTAGAAAAATCCTGAGGAAAAAATAGACTGTGGAAATATAGAGCTGTGGGTATAGGGTAGACTGAGTACAGTTGAGTACAGGGTACAGTTGAGACAAACCAAATATCTCTGGGTAACAACGCAACTCTGATCTAATTTTTGCTGTGGACATGGGCATCGATATCCTCTTAGATCTTGGAAAATTTGAAACCAGCCCATAACACAGATCCAAAGATATTGGGAAAATGCTGTTTTCGACAGGTCAGATTTCCTTCACCAGGGTCCTTCAACAATGAATATCTAATGACCAGTAGTTATCCTCTTGATATAAGTTACATGATTGCAAGCCATGATATGTGCTCTAAAAGCAGACATATTTCCTGACATCATAACAATTAAAACCATTTTAAAATCTGTATCAATGTGTGATCTGGCCAGAAGGGGACAGTTTAGACGCTAGCCTGTAATGCTAATTTCACTATGTAAAACCAATGTAAAGATGCTAACGGGTACAGTTGAGTACAGTATTTTGCTATCAGCCATGCTATTAGCTCCCATGGCTATTACCTCCCATTGATTAGAATGGTGTCTCAACTGTACTCTACTATGTCTCAACTGTACCCCACCGTTTTTTAGCTAGGGTACAGTTTGGACAAAAGTGCACCTTTTTTGTTTGATTAATTACAAAAACATTAAACATCCCAGAGATATAATTCCTTGATTATATATTTGCCAACATCCTGAAAATATGTTCTGTCCAAAACAACTTTCTTTTTAGGACCTTTTAATAGTCTAATTTCTGCGTGGAAGGGGACAAAAATAAAAGTGTACCCAACTGTACTCAGTCTAGCCTATAGAGAAAGCGCTTCCATGTGCACAGAATTTTGGCAAAATCCGTCAAAATGACTCGGATTTCGTGTCCCAATGATCCGTGTCCATTGCACGGAATTCTGAGAGATCATGTTGGATGACTAGGGGCAATGGGTGGGGTGGAGGGGTGCGCATTGACTGAAGGCAGAGTCTGTTTTTGGTGCCTATGTCCAATGTTTTAGCACTGATAGAGGCTTTTGCAGACGACGTGTTTGATATGGAAAATCCTTGTCACTGCTTAGACGAGTGCGTTAACTATAGTAAAAATGCTGTTTTATAGTGACTGTTGTGCCAAAGCGATAAAGACAAACTGCAGTAACCAGTCCCATCCAACACATACGCGCACACACACACACACACACACACACACACACACACACACACACACACACACACACACACACACACACACACACACACACACACACACACACACACACACACACACACACACACACACACACACACACACACAGAGAACAGACAGCCCTAAAAGGCCAGCAGTCGATGTGCTTTGACTGATGTTTAGTCTGCTCTGCTGGCTAGATCAAAGCCATGTCTTACTCATAGCAAAGCAATCCAGCTGCCTAGTAGGCACTTTGGCCCCGAAAAAGAGCCCAATTAAAGTTTCATCTTGTGTTCAACTTGACACGCAATTTTGCCGATGTGTCTGACAGGTCTAGCCCTTCATTGTGTGTATGTGTGTACAGTGTGTGTGTGTGTGTGTGTGTGTGTGTGTGTGTGTGTGTGTGTGTGTGTGTGTGTGTGTGTGTGTGTGTGTGTGTGTGTGTGTGTGTGTGTGTGTGTGTGTGTGTGTGTGTGTGTGTGTGTGTGTGTGTGTGTGTGTGCACGCTCGCATGTGTGTGTGTGTGTGCTACAGTGTTTGTGTGTGTGAATGTGTGTGTGTGTGTGGCGCTACCACAAATTAGCCGGCCCGCCGCATTAATGAAGTTGCCAAGGCAGCGCTGCGCTGTGAACAGGCAGAAGAAGAAGATGAGAAGCCCTCAGAGATATACAGCACGCCTTTGTAGTCTCTTCATTTTCTATCTCTTCTTTTCATTTTTTTCTTCATTTCTCCCCGTTTTACCAAATATGGTCTTTTCTTTTCTGTTTTCCTCTCTGTTTTCCTCAGAGATAGATAGCAAGCCTTTGTAGTCACTTCATTTTCTCCCTTTGCATCCTTCATCTCTTCATTTCATTTTTTTTCTCGTCATTTCTCCCCGTTTCACCAAATATGGTCTTTTCTTTTCTTTTCTTTTCTTTTCTTTTCTTCTTTTGTTTTCTGTATCTCTCCCTCTTTCCACTTCTTTTTGTCTCCCCTTCTACAAGAGGATGCCCTCTAAACTGGCTTTATTCCTTTTTCTCCCTTTTCATCCTCTCTTTTCTTATAATTTCTCCCCTTTTTTACCAAATATGGTCCTTTCTTTTCTTTTCTTTTCTTCTTTTCTTTTCTGTATCTCTCTCGTTCAGCTTCTTTTTGTCTCCCCTTCTACAAGAGGCTGCCCTCTAGACTGGCTTTATTCCTTTTCTTTTTCTATCCTACTTCATATTCTTCAAGTCTTTTCCTTAATAATATGCTTGCAGCCCTTTTCCTTTTATTTACTTTTTCTCACCTCGCTTCTCTTCTAACAAGGCGATGCCCTCTAAATCAAGTTGAAGTCTTTCTATTTTATATTTGACTTTGTTTTCTCCACATCTTTATTGGCAATATGCTTGTAGTCATTTTCTTTTCTTTCTTTTCATCTGTTCTTCCACTTCCTCCTGCTCTCTAGACTTCACATCTTTTCCGCCTCTTTAACAACCTTTTCTGTGGTTTTCGTTTCTCCTCTCTTCCCTTGTTAACAAACCCCTGCCCTCTAAACTGTGCTCTTGTCTTACCCCAAAGGTCGATTGGTGATAGGGAGTAATGGGACAGGGACACACAGACACACACACACACTGAAACACACACACAGGCATACACTCACACACACACACATACACACATACGCACACGCACGCGCGCGCACACACACACACACACACACACACACACACACACACACACACACACACACACACACACACACACACACACACACACACACACACACACACACGCACAGAAATACACACACACACACATGCACGCATTCACAAACAAACGCACACACACAAACAGACGAGTGTACCCTAACAAAGGTGAGAGTATTATTAGGCTGACAGAGGCATATTGTTGAGGTGACACATTAATTCAGCCACCTCCATTGTTATCTCTGCCCCTGGTGAGAGAGAGAGAGAGAGAGAGAGAGAGAGAGAGAGAGAGAGAGAGAGAGAGAGAGAGAGAGAGAGAGAGAGAGAGAGAGAGAGAGAGAGAGAGAGAGAGCGAGAGAGAGAGAGAGAGAGAGAGAGAGAGAGTGTGTGTGTGTGTGTGTGTGTGTGTGTGTGTGTGTGTGTGTGTGTGTGTGTGTGTGTGTGTGTGTGTGTGTGTTGGGGTGATGGCAGTTGTGTTCGGAGTGACAATTAATGGAGGGTGTGTGTGAATGCGCGCAAAAAACTGTTGGCAAATAAGTGCGTAACAGAGAAATGGAAAGGCAGAAAAATTCCAGGTAGAGTCTAGAGGCAGGGGCAGAGCACTTGAGAAAACACAGCTATTGAGGAAACACAAATGGAAATGGAGAAATAAAAGATAAAAGAGATAGAGACATAGTATCATAAACCATCTAAACTCTACAGTAAAAACTCAAGGAATCTAAAAGAAAACATAGTCTTATAAAATACCAGACTTTACCTGTATGGAGTGAAAGCAACAGAAGGAAAAAAAGATATCTAAAAATAAATAAAATAATATAGTGCTACAGATGAGTAATGTTTATGAAAATCACTGGAGACAACACATCTTTGTGGTCTGAACATGAAAGTTGCAAGGTGTGTGTATGTTTGTGTGTGTGCTCATGTGGTTAGTCCTGTAAATGTGTGTGTGCGCAGTGCTGAACAAGTGTGCAGTGCTGAACTGTATGTGTGTGTGTGTGTGCGTCCGTGCGTGCGTGTGTGCGTGCGTGTGTTTGTGTGTGTATGTGAAAGCCAAGACTTACAGCTATTTATTTTTCATTTCAAATGTGCATGTGTGTACGTGAGTGGGAGAGATCATAGTTTTGCCATCTTGACCAATGAAGGAGGAGAAGAGAATTAAAAGAGAGAGAAGGATAGAGAAGGAGATGGAGAGAAAGGGAGGGAGAGTGATGGAAAGTGGAAAAAGAGAGGTACAGATGGAGACAGAATGTAGTAGCATGTAGTAGCAGAGACACAAAGCAGGATGCAAGCATTCCGACACATACTGTACACCGATTGGCTGCTGTGACTGTCGACTACAGTTGCGTCACTTTGGCCACCAGCTTGACATGTTGTTTTTTGTGCATTTGTGCTACAATGCTGGGAGTCTTGTCTGTCTGTCTGTCTGTCTGCCTCTGTCTCTGTCTCTCTCTCACGCACGCACGCACACGCACGCACACACACACACACACGCACACACACACCAAACTAGCCAATTATATTAACTACAAGTACATAGTACACCATACAGTAATTTACATTTTCAGTCTTTCAGTCAGCATACACCAAAGTGGCTCTGAGAGAAATGTTAATTTCCCACTGTACTGTATAGGGTCAGCAGATACAGTATATTCCAACAGAGCAGAGAGTACAGGGGTGCATTTCTCGAAACCAAAGTTGCTTACTACATTAGCTACTTTGTTGTTTTCAATGCATTTTCCCATTGGCAACTACCGAAGATGCTAAAGGCTAACAACTTCTCTTTTGAGAATTGCACCACAGTACTGTATATTAAGTAAAGAAGAAGAAAGAAATGACTGTATTCATTGGTGTCTACCGGGGAAGCCAACAAGGGGGGACAAAGGGGTCACTTGTCCTGGGCCCAGAGAGACAGAAATAGATCATCATTACATTATATGCATTGGATTTGGGGCCCTTTCAGATGTCTTTGTCCTGGGCCCAGCCAAAGCTGTTAGCGGCCCTGGTGTTTGCCAGCAGGAGTGGTGAGGCCAGCATTACTGTAGGACTCAATCCAGGCTCTTATTATGCAACAAAAACTAAATGTTGAGGAAGGAGGGAAAAGAAAAAACAAACCTCAAAAAGCCAAAAAGCTTAGCTGACAGAGTATAAAAGTGAGGAGAGTTGTTATGGGTATTGGACATAGATATCTGCTTGCTGATGTGCGCACACACGCACGCACACACACACACACACACACACACACACACACACACACACACACACACACACACACACACACACACACACACACACACACACACACACACACACACACACACACACACACACACAGATGGACGGACACACTGATGTACACACACACACACACACACACACACAGACACACACACACACAAACTCTCTTTCTTTCTCTGTCTCTCTCACACACACACAGACAGACACCCAAACGCACATATGCAAGCACGCAAGTGCTCTCACACACACACACACACACACACACACACACACACACACACACACACACACACACACACACACACACACACACACACACACACACACACACACACACACACACACACACACACACACACGCACACACGCACACACACACACACACTGCCTTGGCATCAATTGCTGGTGAGATTCCCATGCTTCACAGCAGCCTTTTCCAACTCATTGGCCCATTGAATGGCAGCCATCCAAATACCTTCACTGCACTGTACACACACACACACACACACACACACACACACACACACACACACACACACACACACACACACACACACACACACACACACACCACACACACACACACACACACACACACACACACACACACACACGCACACACACGCACACACACACACACACACACACACACACACACACACACACACACACACACACACACACACACACACACACACACACACACACCCGTAGGGCTTAAGCAGATTTTAGACACAAATACAATCCATAACTGAGAGCCTCAGAGAGAGAGAGAGAGAGAGAGAGAGAGAGAGAGAGAGAGAGAGAGAGAGAGAGAGAGAGAGAGAGAGAGAGAGAGAGAGAGAGAGAGAGAGAGAGAGAGAGAGATCTTTGACTTTGAGAGCAGTCAAGGACGCCCTGGAGCCTGTGCTGGTCCAAGTCAGTCCCAAAGTGAAGTGCTGTGTGATGCAGCACGATACAGCAGAGACAGACTGAAGTGAAGTGTAGTACAGAATGATGCAGCAACAGCAGCAGAGACAGATTGCCTGCCTCTTTACTCATACACTCAAGGCATCGCATAGACTAGCACCACATCTTGGTATGTGGGTGGTTGACGTTTAAGGGCGTAACGCAAAAAAAAAAAAAAGTTTTTCAAATTCCTGAAAAAAATGATGGATAAAAATTGGAAAAAATTAGAAAAAAATAAAGCACTTAGTGGTCTGTGGAATTTCACCTTATTTTTGCCATTTTTGGGAAAATGTGTCCTGCATCAACACATAGCATAGGCATGTCACACCGCAGGAAAATGGAGTCACACCACAGGGAATTCACTGCATTATGGCCATTTTAATCCTTTTGTATACATGAGTGACATCTGAGCTCATGCTAACTTGATAATGATATTGTGTTTAATCTTAATATGTGTTTTCATTAATAAAAAACTTTTTTTCCTCCTATAAGAGCAGTCACACCACAGGACACCATAAAATGAACCTAAGCATTGCGTGACAGAAAGATTGCAATATGAAGACATATTAAGAGGTTAAGAGTCACCTTAAACTTCCACAGCACTCTCCAATAACTGAGGTACTGACTGGTTAGGAGCCAGTCATTAAGACCCTTGTAGTTGGCCTTGCAGCTGCCCATTCACAAACATTGACATACATGTCACCCCACAGGACGCAATTTGTGTTACGAAACTGAACTTGTAGTTAATATTACTGTCTTGAGTTTTTTCCACATTCACATATCTTAATCTTAAGTTAAGATTTATGCAATCATGCCAAATGCTTCATACATTATTCAAAATGTTGTTGGTTAATTTATATATATATTATTATATATTGTTTCATTAATGTTACAGTCACACCGCAGGAAATTTGACATATAAACCTTTACATAAATCTTAACAAAAATGTTTCTTCTCATCTAAGACTAATATGAAACATAATGTACCACATCTTCTTTCATTGGCATTTGTTTTTTAAAGGAAAATAACAGTTTTGTAGGTTTTTAACCAATGTTACGAAAAAACAAGGCGTCACGTCTCCCACCCATGTACGTGTATGCCTGTATTACCATCGCATTATATGATGTTACTCTCAGCTGATGATTTCATCCAAAGTAAATTGCAGCTATTATTGAGGTATGTTTACTATGGTGCTGTTTATGTGACGGAGGTCATCTTGCACCTGCTCGCCCCCCTCGGGGCGCAAATGTGCGACCTCGTCAACTACAACTGTCCGGCAATGGGAGACACAGTACTGACAGATACCGCTGAACCAAGAGACCAGTCTCCCAGTCCAACGGCATCGACACTGTATGAGGCTTTTGGGAGGGAGGTCTACTAACGTTCCACGCTACTGTAACTGTGCTAGTTAGCCTCCGTTACATTTACACAAAATTGAAACAAAAATGTTGACATTTGATGAAAAATGTGATGCTAGCCTTAGTGTAATATGTATATTTGTATATGTAATATGTACATTAGTTGTGCCCTGGAAGGATAACGTATGAAGGAACACAGTCCAACAATTTTAGTGGGCATTGGTACAGTAATATCAAGGTATACCCTTGTGGATAAGCTGGGTACACCCACCTGCACAAAGAAGGGAGGCAGTGGGGAAAATAGAGGAGTCAGAGAAGTAGACAGTGAGGGTGGAGGGGTGATGGGAGGAGAGAGAGTCAGTCTGTGTGTGTGTGTGTGTGTGTGTGTGTGTGTGTGTGTGTGTGTGTGTGTGTGTGTGTGTGTGTGTGTGTGTGCGTGTGCGTGTGCGTGTGTGTGTGTGTGTGTGTGTGTGTGTGTGTGTGTGTGTGTGTCACCCATGCAAGTGACCTAAAGCAGCTAAGAGTGGAGCATTCACGAGGCATGAAACTATTCTCACTCTTACTGTACAGTAAGTACATGCAAGTGACCCAAAACAGCTCTTGTTTCAACTGTACACTCCCATCAACCCCCCCCCGCCCCCTCATCCCTGGTTTGCATGTGTGTGTGCAATGTGTATTTGAGTTTATGTGTATGTTATGCTCATGATTTGCATCTATTTAAAAGGGACAGTGAGCATAAATGAACATCCTCTTTTGCATAAGCTCTGTAAACACAGCAGGTTTAGCCCGAGGGTAGTGTTTATCTACAGTCCCCTAACATGCTAATGCCAGCAGGGAGAGCCTACACAATAGCCCACCACAGCACAGCACAGCACAGCACATCACAGCACAGCACAGCACAGCACAGCACAGCACAGCACAGCACAGCACAGCACAGCACAGCACAGCACAGCACAGCACAGCACAGCACAGCACAGCACAGCACAGCACAGCACAGCACAGCACAGCACAGCACAGCACAGCACAGCACAGCACAGCACAGCACAGCACAGCACAGCACAGGTTGGTGTCAGCAGGGAGAGCCTACATACAATAGCCCACAGCACAGCACAGCACAGCACAGGTTGGTGTCAGCAGGGAGAGCCTACATACAATAGCCCACAGCACAGCACAGCACAGCACAGGTTGGTGTCAGCAGGGGGAGCCTACATACAATAGCCCACAGCACAGCACAGCACAGGTTGGTGTCAGCAGGGAGAGCATACAATATCCCACAGGCAGCACAGCACAGCACAGGTTGGTGTCAGTAGGGAAGGCCTACATATAATCACAGCACAGCACAGCACAGGTTGGTGTCAGTAGGGAAGGCCTACATATAATAGCCCACAGCACAGGTTGGTGTCAGCAGATCTGGGACTCTGATGCTGTCTTCAAAGTGTGCACTTTTTTTAACATAGTGCCTTACATACAGTAGGATGGGGACAATGCACTTTGCAGAGAAGTATTTTTGAATTTGGGTTTGTTTTTTTCCTTGCCCTGCGTTATTGATGTGATTAAATATGGGGCAAGGGAGCCGGAACGAGTTTTAAAGTGGTGGTGCGGTGCATTTTTTTCTTGATTATTTATATCTTTAAAAGTTTACTGCTGCTGCACTGCACTCATTTGTCTGCAGTAAAAAATGAAAAAGCCTCATTTAGGGAGCCCAAAAGTGGGGATGCCAATGCACCACTTCATCCCCCTTTTCGGGATCTATGATATGGGCAATATGATGATATATATCGTTATCGTGATATAAAAGTGTATATCTTTCTCCTATATCGTTTATATCAAGATAGTAATTTTATCAATTTTATACAATTGAATATCATTTAATTACATTTCATGTTGTCACAATACACACTATAAGTTCATGTAACTGTAAAAATAAGAATAAAAAGATCAATTTTAAAGAAAGGTTGTTGTGCGACATGAAAAAATAAAGGGCAAATAAAGAGAATAACTGAGAATGTATGTAATTGTGCTATATCGTGATATATATCGTTATCGTGATATAAAGTAATCCATATCGTGATAATGTTTTTTTTTCCATATCGCCCAGCCCTAATGGGTAGGGCACTGCACTGTTACGCCGGGGTCGGCAAAGGACCCGGCCCGGGAATCAAACCTGGGTCAGCCGCACAAAAGCCCCACCATATGTGCCACGGTAGGGCCGTGTACTCATTCTTTACATACGTAGTGCATTACCCATGTGGACAGTGCACTTTTCAGTAAAACATTTTTGGATTTGGATTTGATTTTTTCCTTGCCCTGCATTATGGGTGTGGTTAAATATGGGGTTGAGAGAAAAGATGTGGAGCTGGGAGAAAATAAAGGATGGAGAAGAGAGACAGATTTTTCTTTTTTACACATGTAGTGCCTTAAAAGGAAGGGGAAAGTGCGCTTTTGCACAGAAACATTTTTGAATTTGGATGTGTTTTTTTCTTGCCCTGCGTTATGGATGTGGTTAAATATGGGGGTGAGAGACAAGGTGTGGCGCGTGGCCCTGCCGTGGCTCAAGTGGTAGGGCACTGCACTGTAATGCCGTGGACCCGGGTTCGATTCCAGCCCGAGGTCATTTCCCGTCTCTCCCCCGTCTCTCTCCCTCACTCACTTCCTGTCACCATCTCAGACAGTCCTGTCAATAAAGGCAGAAAAAAGGCCCTAAAAATATGTATGCCCTTTATTAAAAAAAAGAAAAGAGGTAGGGTTGGGAGAAAAGATTGCGGATGGAGAAGAGAGAAGAGAGACAGGTCTATCAGCTAGCTGTGGTGGGTTGGGAAGAAACAAAGAGGAAATAGCGTCCACATTGCTGACAGCCATCCCAGCTGAGACAGGCACTGCAACTGAGGCCTCTTGCCTTGCCAGACGTCTGGCTGTCAAACACAACTGAACTAAAGGAAGATAAAGGAGAAACACAGCAAAAAGCGAAGCAGAATGTGTGTGTGTGTGTGTGTGTGTGTGTGTGTGTGTGTGTGTGTGTGTGTGTGTGTGTGTGTGTGTGTGTGTGTGTGTGCGTGCGTGCGTGCGTGCGTGCGTGTGTGTGTGTGTGTGTGTGTGTGCGTGGCATGCACGCGTGTGTGCGTGAGAGAGACAGAGACAGGAAGAAAGACAGAGAGTGTAGTATTGACTAAATATTTAGCTGAAGTTGTGTTCAATGGCTCTTTGCCGTGTGTGCATCCCGAAAGCAGAGAATCAGGGGGCATGTTTGAACGACAGGCTGGCTAGTGGCAGGAGAGTCTTCGACAATGATTTATGACAGCAGGATGCCTCTTTGCGGCAAATTCAGGGGGTTGTTGTCACACCACAGGTTCCCGCTGGTGAATGATTTGTAAAGGTTTGGTCTCTTTTTGAACAAAGTGTGATGAAGTGGTCAGCAAAACAACAGCAACGTTTTCATCCACAGTGGGATCTTCTTCAGTCAGTCTGCCACTTTTGTCTGCCACCTGGATGACTGTTTTGTGGATGTGCACACCCCAACCTCAACCTCCAAGCATATTTTTTTGAACAAACCCACTATAGCTTCCTATAGAGTCTTTCACAGCAGATGGCAGCCATGAAAATGAGGGCAAAGATGTTCTAAATGGTAACCAAGATAAAGCATACTACTATGTGTCACCAATGCAACAATGTGGGATCAATTCAGGTCGTTCTCCTAAATTTCCTTGACTTTATGTCATAGTGATTCTGGAAGAAACTCCTTTTGAACCATCTCCATCATTCAAAATCAATGTTTGTTTGTTTTATTTATTGTTAGCGCTATAGTACCAGCCAACCAGCCCATGAGCCACGTTGCCCCCTTCCTTATCAATCGTCTCTGATGAGGGGAGGGCAAAGGTCAAGGGCAAGGGCAAGGTGACTAACAAATCAGGATCTAAGTCAGGGTCAGGATCTAAATCAGGGTCAGTCGTGGCTCAGTGGTTAGAGCACTGGGTTGGCAACCCAAGGGTTCCCGGTTCAGTGCCCGACCGAACCACGGCTGAAGTGCCCTTGAGCAAGGCACCTAACCCCCACATTGCTCCCCGGGCGCCGCTCAGCAGGCAGCCCACTGCTACGGACTAGTGGGTGTACTTCAATGTGATTCACTAGTCCAAATGGGATAAATGCAGAGAAAGAATTTCCCCTACCTAGGGGACCAAAATTGGCTCCAATCCAAATTGGCTCCAATTGGCTTCATACAGTGCCCTCCATAATTATTGGCACCCCTGGTTGAGATGTGTTAAAAGCCTTAAAATAAATTCAGTGTTTATTGCAGAAGAATACTGTCACACTGAAAATGTTAGGAAAATGTAGCCTTCAACTCAAATGAATTGTAGGAAAATAAAAAAAATCCCTGACTAAAAAATAATTATTTTTCATTAAATCACCTGTTCCACAATTATTGGCACCCTTAACAATTCCCAGGAAATACATATAATTGAAGCATTTCTGTCATTTCTACAGTAGTTTACAAAGTTTACCAGAGTATGTAGGAACATTTAATTAGTAATTCATCACTTCCTGTTTCCCTGGGGTATAAATATGACGTGACACCGAGGCCATTTCTCTTATCCACTCTTAAACATGGGAAAGACAAAGGAACACAGCATACAAGTGAGGCAGATGTGCGCCGACCTTCACAGGTCAGGCAGAGGCTACAAGAAGATTGCCACTCAACTGCAGCTGCCCATATACACTGTGAGAGGAATAATTAAGAAGTTCAAAACAACTGGAACAGTGGTAAACAAGCCTGGACGAGGACCAAAGTTTATTTTGCCACCACGCACAGTGAGGAGGATGGTAAGAGAAATCAAAAGATCTCCAAGGCTCACTGTTACAGAATTACAACAAATGGTAGCATCCTGGGGTCACAAAGTCTCCAAATCAACCATCAGGCGCTGTCTACACGCCAACAAGCTGTTTGGGAGGCATGCACGGAGAAACCCTTTCCTCACCCAAAATCATAAACGCAAACGTCTGGAGTTCGCCAAGCGGTATTGGGGCTTCAACTGGGACCGTGTGCTTTGGTCAGATGAGACCAAGATTGAGCTTTTTGGCAACAAACACTCTAAGTGGGTCTGGCGTGCCACGAAAGATGCGCATGCTGGAAAGCACCTCATACCCACTGTGAAGTATGGGGGTGGGTCAGTGATGCTGTGGGGCTGTTTCGCTTCCAAAGGCCCTGGGAAGCTTGTTAAGGTGCATGGCATCATGAATGCTTTGAAATACCAAGACATTTTAAATCAAAATCTGTTGCCCTCTGCCCGAAAGCTGAAGATGGGCCGTCACTGGGTCTTTCAGCAAGACAATGACCCTAAACATATGGCCAAATCTACACAGAAATGGTTCTCCAGACACAAAATCAAGCTCCTCCAATGGCCATCTCAGTCCCCAGACCTCAACCCCATTGAGAACCTGTGGGGCGAGCTGAAGAGGAGAGTACAGAGGAGAGGACCCAGGTCTCTGGATGATTTAGAGAGATTCTGCAAAGAGGAATGGCTGAAGATCCCTCTCTCTGTCTTTTCCCATCTTGTGAAACAAGATTAGGTGCTGTTTTGTTGGCAAAAGGGGGTTGTACAAAATATTAACAACAGGGGTGCTAATAATTGTGACACACATTATTTGATGTCAAATAATTATTTCTTTATGTAGGATTTTTTCCCCACTGAATAAATGCACTTGTATTGAAGGTTGGATTTTTCTCTTTTTTTCCATTAAGGTCCCATATTATTTAGAAAAAAATAATAATAATTGGAAGCTAAAAAACACATCTCAACCAGGGGTGCCAATAATAATGGAGGGCACTGTATATATGTATATGTATATATATATGTATATATATGTATCTACACAAAGGGTGCTTTGTCACATACAACCTGGCTGTGCCGTGTCGTGTGGAGTGCTGCTATCAAAACAACCCTGTTTGTGTTTCCATTACAAATCGTGTTATCCGGAGTATGGTTGGACTTAAAATTTTGGCGTTGTCACGTAGCATTACTTTAGGCCAACAGCCATCTGAGCTTTCGAAGTAGGCTATTCATATTTTCATCGACATCATATTTCTATACTACCATATTGATTTCTGCCTTCGATTTTCATATCACAGTGATACAGTGTCGAACTAACGAGCATTCCAAGAGAGTTGATATCGTGGCCGCCATGACTATTTTTTGATTCACAGATGAGGACGAGCTGACACGAATTCTAGGAAATAGGCTGCGAAAGACCCGCTCAGTTAGCTTCAGCCGGCCGGCCGACTGGTTTTCGTGCTGAGTTGAGCTGTGTCGTGCTCATTCGAAAAGCAAAAGGTGCCGCGCTAGTCGTGCTGTGTCGAGCTGCAGAGGCGGACTTTCCATTAGGCAAACCTAGGCAATTGCCTAGGGCCTCGACCAAATATGTCCTCCATAGGGTCCCCAACTGTCACACCAGTTGTGGTAAACACACAAAACCGTAGGCTTTGTCACTTAAGCAAAGGAATCGAAGATACTGTATGACTCACAACACTTAAATAGCACCAAAACACAGATTTTCATGTCTATATAATTACTTTTTAGGGCCCCATGTTGATATTTTGCCAAGGGCCCTAAAATGGCTACATCCGCCGCTGTCAAGCTGTACCAGGTAGAAAAAGAGGCTGTGGAGAGAGATAGGAGAGAGATCGGGAAATGACCCTGGGCAAGAATCGAACCCGGGTTGCCGCCACAATGGCAGGATGCACCAGCCCACCAAGCCACGTTGCCCCCTTCCTTATCAATTGTCTCTGATGAGGGGAGGGCAAAGGTCAAAGGTCAAGGGCAAGGCCGGCTGGTTTTCGTGCTGAGTTGAGCTGTGTTGTGCTTATTCGAAAAGCAAAAAGTGGCCGAGTCGTGCTGTGTCGAGCTCTAGGGTGGAAAACGGGCAGTGGTGAAGAGCCAATACAGTAACTGCAGTGGGGACATCTCTACCAAGGGGCTGTTTCTGAGGACACAGGAGGCACCACAAGTTAGGCTACAGTATACACATTTCCCCAGAAAAAAACAAACAAATAAACAAAAAACAAGAGAAAACAAGAGCAAGTTGTGTTTTTCAAGCTTTTTGTAAGGACCTTCAATGTCAAGTTCACATTGTTCCAGTCCCAAAGGGAAACCTTGTGTGAATCAGTCCACAACCTTGTTTGTTTATTTCGTAGGTTACCAAGTGCTCCCTGTGGGGTGAGAAACCACAAAAAAACATGCCAAGTATTGAATCTGCAGCTGACTTGGGAAAGGAAAAATAAACCTTCTGCCACCATGAGATCCTTCCCCTGATTGTTGAAAGATGTAGGTCTGCACACTGTCAATTGCACTCAACATTTTTAAATGTCTTATTTTAATTTAATTGAGTTTATATTTGGAGCTTATTGGTGGTGTGCAGGCCTACCTATTTAAACTGTCTGGCACTATTGTCTGGAACTTGTAAAATGTCACTTTAGATTTGAGCCCCCCCGCCACCGAAAAAATTCGTCCTGGTTGTCAAACACCAATAGGCTACTGCAGCGCCATATCCTTGTACTCTACGATTCAGCAGCATGGACATAGAGAGAGTGGATAACCCTCTACTGCATGAATTATTATATTTACAATGTA
>NW_026945775.1:668224-675724 GCF_034702125.1 Engraulis encrasicolus
AGGCACATGCACGCACGCACGCACGCACGCACGCACGCACGCACGCACGCGAACACGCACACGCACACATACTAGGCTTGGGCGATGTCCCCCTAATTGGCAGCTGACGATGTTTACAGTGAGACGATGCGATGGACGATGACATCGTCGTCGTTGTGTGTGTGTGTGTGTGTGTGGGGGGGGTGGTTAATATTATTTTTTTTATTATTATTTTTTTTTTAAATTATCAAATGTTTCGTTTTTTTGGCTAAGCTATTATTTTAATATATTTGTTTTAAGAGTAGGCCTAAGTCAAATATATTAACAGTTTTTAAATTCTTACAAAAAAAAGTTTAAACCTCCTCCAGCTGCGCTACTGTCTGCAACAGAGATGGTCGCTCCTCTGCTGTCTGTGAGAGCGACTCTCCCCGACCGACCCCTCCCCATCGCCCTTCTTGTCTCTCGTGTCACCATCAGCTGCTTCAAGCCCGCTCTTCCAAACTCCACCGCGTGGAAACTTATTTTCAGTAAATTTCGCGATGCAGCCTACTGCAGGCTGCTACTAGAGTGTGTTATTTAACGGCGTAGTTATATTTCAAGACCATCTGTGTCACGGCATTTTTTGCATATCCGGTACATAACTTTAGCCATGCAGGGAAGCCCAGAACGTTTGTCAAATGGAAGAGATGAGAACCCACGCGTGCCTTCTCGAGGTTTTGCAATGGATTTTAGCCCGAGTTAGCAAATTACCCGACGCGAATGTTTCTTAAGCACACGGCGAGACTTTTTAATTCATCAATGGAAACAATTGCGGTGAAGCCACAAAGACGCGGGCAGACATGGAATCGCTTGCGCTCCCTCTTGGCAGTGGGCTAAACAGAAGTGTAGCCTACAATCTTGTGTGGCTACTTCACAAGACATCTCCATCGCGGAGAGATTAAACATTTTGAGTCGAATTTCCGTTAAACATGAAATGGTAAACTGTCGCAATTGCTGAACGATTTGTTGCTTTCACTTTAGGCTATACTCCGGAGGGAGAACCAATGCCTCATGACTCTCCGTTGTAGAAACTTGGGTCACAAAAATAAATAGGCAATCAGACACTTACTTGAACTCATATGCAGCAAACAATAGTAGGGCTTAGTTCACAAGTTTTTTTTTTTTTTATTCCATTGCGTTTTTTTTCGTAGCTATAAAATTCACTCTGCTTGAGGCTTGTGTTGACAACCTCGGTCCGTTCAGTCCTGCTACCTGCGCAGTCCGCTGCTACTAAGGATTTTACGGTAATGTTTCAGTTTATTGCAATGCCAAGCACCGTAATGATGGCAATAGCAGCGGCTTCAAAAATACAAATTCCTTGGCATCACGATGTTGGCTGTCCATCGTGATGCCAGCTGTCCATCGCCGATGGACGATGACATCGTCTATCGGCACAACCCTAACACACACACACACACACACACACACACACACACACACACACACACACAAACACACACACACACACACACACACACACACACACACACACACACACACACACACACACACACACACACACACACACACACACACACACACACCGGGCATCAAGGGACATCAGTAGGTGTGTAGTGATGAATGGTGCCTCACGTGCCCATGGGCCCTTCTGGTTGTAAGGGACTTGGAATGCAATTCAAACACCAGATTAAGAAAGAGAGAAGACAGACTTGGACAAATAATGTGGGAAGAGTTCAAACAAAAACACAGAGAAGAAGGAAAATCTAATTAGGCTGGCGGCCAAGACAACCCACCCATCTTGATGGTCTGAATGAAGCCTTTGTATTCTATATGTTTGTCATCACCATTTTTCATTTAATTGAAATTTTTTGACAGTACAAACAGAGATCAGTTTTCTGCTGAAATGAAAACAGTACAGTATATCAATGGCCACACAATATCCCTAGAATATCAAACAAATGCATTCCACCCAAAAAACAACACATGAATAAAAATAACTGAAACCCAAAATAAGACCAAATACAAAGGGTAAGGGTTAGGGGTGTAAGGATATCGAACTGAACCGACGTACCGTACCGAAAAGACCTGTACCGAATCAAACAGTACTGTACCGAGTAGATAAAAACACTATTTGAGGCACTCCTTACTGAAGTTTAAAAAGCCTTTATTAAATACTGGATACATGCCAGCTACATACTGGCTACATGCATGTATCCAGTATTTAATAAAGGCTTTTTAACTTTATTAAGGAGTGCCTCAAATAGTGTTTTTTTATCTTTTTGGATGCCCAAGTTCTTTTTGATGAGCATCCTTTTTTACTAACTGGATACAGGACCCAGTGAAGCATTCCCTTTTCTCTTTTTTGTGAGTACTGTACGAGTACCGAAAGGTTGAGTAAAAGTCTCCTCTGTTCATGTTTTTACATTAGGGGTCTGACACACCAAGGCGGTAAAGCGGCGCGGAACGGCCGCGTTTTTTACCGGCGTCAGTGAAAATACATTGAAACCTATCTGTCCTTACACACCAACCGGCGGTAGTCGGGCGTCAGCGGCGCGGGAGCCGGCTCCGCGCCGCGCTGGATTTGGAAAATAGAACTCGAGCGTATTTTTCACGCCGGCGACCGGCGGTGTCTCATTCAAATGAATGGCAAAGTAGCATGCTAGCTTTGGCATGGGACTGGCCGCTGTCAGTGTGCAAGGCAGAGAAAAGCACGCCGGCCAAAACTAAGCAGAAAGACCGCGTCCGCCCTGCGACCGTTCCGTTCCGCCTTGGTATGTTTTGGCCCTTATGCTGCTACTACATGCAGAGGCTCGTGGAGAACCCCGAGAGAGAATGCAAGAAAAAACAGGTGTAGAGGCTTGGTCTTTGTGAAACCTTGAGGAGAAAGTACTATTTCTTACACTGATGAAATCTCAGACCCAAAGTAGCAGGTTGAATGTATTTCCTTTTTTTCGTTTGTATTTTGACAATGTGAAATTAACAATGTGCTGAGGAAAAAAATGTTTTTTTACTTTGTCAACCTGTACCGAAAAACCGAGGTACATACCGAACCGTGATTTTTGTGTACCGTTACACCCTTAGTAAGGGTGTTAATCAAAGGTCTAAGTCTCTTTCAAAGTATCTTGAATAGATCATAACATGCTTGACCATGTCTGAACAGCTCTCGGCTGAACTTCGTTGAGACGTGCAGTTGTGCACTCAAGTGATAGTACATACTGATAGGAAGTTAGCTTGCATTCTTTCAAAGGTAGTGTAGGGAGATACCAGTGCTTTAAATTGTCTTTTTGCTGCAGTGGATCTTACAATTAGTAACCTAATTCAAGTTGCTTGAGATTACTTTCGTACCTTGAGTGGAAGAAATAAATGGCACACACAGTATAACCCAGATGATTAAAGCAACACTAATACATTCATGTATCTAAAGTTGTTTCAATAGCTCATCAGCGATTTCAATGGCTCATCAAAGTTGCAGAGAGAGAGATTTTGCTCTGTCTGCTGTCTGCTGCTTCAGGCTAGAGACTCATCAGATTCTAGACAACAAAACTCTTCTTTGTGGTATTTGGGCCCAGAGTACTCTGTCAGTGTCGAATTAAAACTGCAATTGTTTTGACTATATAAGGATCAGGCTCCTGTCAGTGCAAACAAGTGAAAATTCCTGCCTATGGCGCTACTGAATAGGAAAGCAAGAGGGTCATTACTTTATTATCTTAAGACTCTCGGTAATGAGATGGTAGCAGTGTTGTTGCAATGTAGTTTAAGCTTTTTCACCAGAGATCCCATCTGCCTGAAAGGGCTAGGTGTGATTGTTGAACGAGTTGTATTCTTAACTGTTCTGTATCCTGTATGTATTTTTTGAGTATCCAATAATTGACTGTAGACGGCAGTTGATCCTGCCATGGAGAGAGGGCACAGCATGTGCTCATGTGGAACTAAGGACAGCTATCCAGGTGTAGTGGTGGCACAACAAAATACAACACATAGCATGGACTGAAAAATCAAAACAACAAAATAAATGATTATAAAAACAACAACTCAGCACCATCCCACGAAAACAAATCAAACATTTAATTTCGTCTTTGACTTCATGTTGTGAAGTGTTGTGTGTTTTGTGTGTTTTGCATGTGTGTGTGTGTGTGAGTGTGTGTGTGTGTGTGTATGTATGTCTGTATGTGGTGTGTGTGCATGCAAGCGCGCGTGTGTGTGTGTGTGTGTGTGTGTGTGTAGGTGCATGCCTGGTGTGCGACTGTGTGTTTGTAAGTATTTCATTCCTGGTGCCTGTCGCACCAGCTGTGTATGAATAGAGAGCTGCTGGGCTGCCAAGTACATCAGTGGAGTGAAGCATAAGAGCTGATGTGACACCTGGCAGGCAGGCAGCTGGAAGCAGGTGAACCGCTGGGCGAAAAGACCAGCCGTTACGCGATTGAAGCGACAGAGAATCACTTCTGTGCAGCAAGAGCGATACGAGCGATTGAAGCAATTAGAATATGTCCATTAAAAGCAGGAGGCAAGCATTCCAACATTCCCATTGGCTGTGGTTATTTGACCTCTATACAGTTATTGGCTGTGGCGGCTTGTCGACGAACCGCGTCATAGCTCATTTGCATAACATTCCCATGAGTTCAAGTACTAATGGTCGCTCTTGTCGTGCGAATCGCCTCTAGTCTCCAGAATCGCTTTTGTCGCGCGACTCAATACACAATCAACTAGAATGGGCACTCGGTAGAGCGCAAACCTTCGCCTACGCCACTTTTTTTTTTCTGGCCATCTTCAAAGTGTGGGGCATAACATTCTCCAAATTTTGGTGTTAGTTTCATTTAAATCGGACCGGAATATCGTAATATTACATTTTTGGCCCAGTCTTGACCTCTTATTCAATTCAGCATGCACACGTTCTTCTGGCATATAGTGCTTGGCAAAGAAAAACGTGTTTGACCTTTTCGTGACCTTGACCTTGACCTTTGACCCAATCACTCCCAAAAAGTAATTGATTGTTCCTTGGGTCATGACCAATCATCCCACTAAATGTCATAAAAATCGGCTCAATTTACTTTTTGACCTTTTCGTGACCTTGACCTTGACCTTTGACCCAATCACTCCCAAAAAGTAATTGATTGTTCCTTGGGTCATGACCAATCATCCCACTAAATTTCATAAAAATCGGCTCAATTTACGTTTTTGACCTTTTCGTGACCTTGACCTGGACCTTTGACCTTTGACCCAATCACTCCCAAAAAGTAATCGATTGTTCCTTGGGTCATGACCAATCATCCCACTAAATTTCATAAAAATCGGCTCAATGTACGTTTTTGACCTTTTCGTGACCTTGACCTTTGACCTTTGACCCAATCACTCCCAAAAACTAATCGATTCTTCCTTGGGTCATGACCAATCATCCCACAAAATTTCATAAAAATCGGCTGAGTTAGACGAAGTACAAACAAACAGACAGACATATTCACAAATACACGGCGGGCAAAACATAACCTTCTGGCGAAGGCAATAATTACTTCCATCGCTCGCCTCGCTCATGTTGTGGCCAGTCTATTTGTGCTGTAAGAGCTGATGTGAAACCTGGCAGTAACAGTTGGAGGCAGGTGAGCCACTGCTGTTGCTGGTCAAAGGAAGTTTTGGTTTTTACTGCAACACACACACACACACACACACACACACACACACACACACACACACACACACACACACACACACACACACACACACACACACACACACACACACACACACACACACACACAAACACACTATAAAAACAAACTGGAAAAGTTTCCAAAGTGCCAAGGTGCCAAAGTCATCGAGCATAGTCCAAGGAAGAGATCCAGGGTCAAGTAAAGAGAAAAAAACACATGTGCAAACAATACATGTACAAGAGCAATCAGAGATGCCAACTTGGGTCCCTGACTGATGCTTGATGCATGTCAGGTTGTTGTTTCACGCCAAAGACAGTGTGTGTGTGTGTGTGTGTGTCCGTGGGTACCAGGAGGGTACCAGGTGCGTACCAGGAGGGTACCAGGTGCATGTCAGGTGCGTACCAGGTGTGTGTGTGTGTGTGTGTGTGTGTGTGTGTGTGTGTGTGTGTGTGTGTGTGTGTGTGTGTACCAGGAGGGCTGCCAAGCCTATTGGTGGTGTGATACGTAAGTAGTTGTGAAACCTGGCAAGCAGTTGGCGGCAGGTGAACCCTGGCTACAGCTACTGGTGTTGCTGTTAGCGTAGCTTTGAACCTTGGTGCTACTGATACTGGTATTAGTGTACCTTTGAACCCTGGCTACAGCTACCGATGTTCCTATTAGCGTAGCTTTGAGTCCTGGTGCGACTGCCACTGCTGTTAGCGTAGCTTTGAGTCCTGGTGCGACTGCTACTGCTGTTAGCGTAGCTTTGAACCCTGGTGCGACTTCTACTGATACTGCTATTAGCGGTAGGGTGCACCTGGAAGACAGAGAGGGAAAGTAGACAAGTACTCCGGGAAGGTATGAAGAGAGAAGAAAGGAGAGAGGTACTCCGGGAAGATATGAAGAGAGAAGAACGGAGAGAGGTACTCCAGGAAGATATGAGGAGAGAAGAAAGGAGAGAGGTAAGGTACTCCAGGAAGATATGAAGAGAGAAGAAAGGAGAGAGGTACTCCAGGAAGATATGAAGAGAGAAGAAAGGAGAGAGGTACTCCAGGAAGATATGAGGAGAGAAGAAAGGAGAGAGGTACTCCGGGAAGATATGAAGAGAGAAGAAAGGAGAGAGGTAGTCCAGGAAGATATGAAGAGAGAAGAAAGAGGTGCTTCTGGAAGATATGAAGACAGGAGACAGAGGTAAGGTGCTCCTGGAAGATATGTCAAGTCAAGTCAAGTCGTGTACTTTATAGTCGAAAATCTATTGTACAGATATAGCAGAGAACTTTTAAATTGCCTTTGGCCAGTCTCCAAGGTGCAGCCAAACAGAACATACAGAGTATCTAAGATATTCACAAAAATCACCTACACCAACACACACACACACACACACACACACACACACACACACACACACACACACACACACACACACACACACACACACACACACACACACACACACACACACACACACACAGACACACAATTTACATAAAGCAGAGCACTTCAGAGTGTTTTATGGCCGTCACACTGAACACAAACAAACAAACACACAAACGGCAGCAATCTCATCATTGTAAATTCCCTGCTGGCTCCTGTTTGGATGAAGGTGAAAAAACACATTTGCATCAGCATCTGGAGTGTCCTAGGGGGAAGCCTGTGTGTGTGTGTGTGTGTGTGTGTGTGTGTGTGTGTGTGTGTGTGTGTGTGTGTGTGTGTGTGTGTGTGTGTGTGTGTGTGTGTGTGTGTGTGTGTGTGTGTGTGTGTGTGCGTGCGCGCGTGTGTGTGTGCGTGTGTGTGTGTCCTGGGGGGAAGTCTCGACTCATGTGAAACCAGGCAAACGTATTTTGTGGTTATGAGTGTAATCGACACATATATTCACACGCACACACACACACACATG
>NW_026945775.1:680724-688224 GCF_034702125.1 Engraulis encrasicolus
CCGTGTTGCTTTTTTATTTTTCTCAAGTGAGCGCTTTCGAGCTTTCGCTCTTCATCAGACTTGAATTGAGGTAGACACATGTCATATTTAAAGGAAAAGTGAATCACATGTTACATCAAACAGGTTCCGATTGGATGGTAGGCCTACACCAGATTCCAAGTGCTTCCCAAAGTGTACAAAAATATTTACACGTACATTATACAAGAGGCATTATCAAATGTCCAAACATATTTACAAAATATATACAGAATATTTATATACACCTACAAGCATAAACTTTTAAGTTTAAAAAAAACAAAACATCATTGTATGCTCATGAAGTCTAGGGTGTACAGAGAGATCCATCCAGAGTACTTGAGAACACATCAGGCCATATGGCCATCATAAATTCAAGTACACATGAGGTGTCTAACCAATCACAAGGTTGATATTATCATCAAGGAGACTACAGTACATAATTGTGTTAAAATATTCATCATAGTTAATAGGTCTACACATTTTCAAAGGACAAACAGAAGAACCAAAAAACATTTAGAGTATTCAGTAGTGTGTGTTATTTAGTTTAGTTTTTCGTCCACACAACCGGCAATCACAGAGTCATTAGGCCTGTTACAGGAATGGTTTAATGCTGAAGTCCTCATTCATGCCCCTTGGTGCCATAGTATCCAGGGTGTAAATCCAGTACAGTTCCCGTTTGAGAAGTAAGTTGTCAATATTTCCTCCCCTCCTAGGCATTTTTACCAACTCGATCCCCATGTATTTTAGAGCAGACACATTATGTCGGGCCTCTTTGAAGTGGACTGCCACTGAACTTTTTATGTCCATGTTGCGTATGGCACATCTGTGCTCAGCTATCCTTGTCTTAAGTGCCCTTGTGGTCTTGCCCACATAGGCCAAGCCACATGGGCATTTGAGCATGTAAATCACATTTTTTGTAAGACAGGATATAACTCCCTTGATGTAAAATTTCTTTCCTGTATGAGGGTGGTTAAAGGAGTGTGTTTTACTGGTGAAGTTGCATTGTTGGCAGTTTCCACACTTGTAGTTGCCTGCTTGAATGTTACTTAAAAAGTGTGTGGGGGGAGGAGGTGGGGGTAAATCCGCCCTCACAGGCATGTTCCAAAGATTTGGTTGCCTCTTGTAGACCACGCAGGGTAGTTTGGAAAAACCTTTTTTAAGTTTGGGTCAGAGTCAATGAGTGACAAAGTCTTTTCACACTCTGTTCAATGTCTCTGGCAATTGGGGAGTATTATACACAATATGATATTCTGGATTCCATTGTTTTATTGTTTTTTGTTCTCCTAGTCAGGCATTGCTCTTGGGACATGTTGTTAAACCGGTCAGCAGCCTCTTCAATCCATTGATCTTGGTAGCCCCTTGCTTTAAACCTGTGTTTCAGAATGGTTGCTTGAGATTGATAGTCATCCTGTGAGCTACAAATTCTCCTGATTCTACTAAACTGTGATATGGGAAGGTTTTTCTTTAGAGATGTTGGGTGATATGATTCCGCATGGAGCAGAGAGTTTCTATCTGTGCTCTTGCGATATAAGTTTGTTTTTAGCTCATTTCCTTCCCTCATTACTAGAATGTCCAAAAAGTTCATTTTTGTTTTATCCACAGACATAGTAAATTTCAGGTGTTGATTATTCTCACCCATATATGTATGGAATTCTTGTAGCTGGTTCTCATCACCATCCCATATGAAGAAGATGTCGTCCAGGTAGCGTTTCCAGTAAGATATGTTCTGTACAAAAGGGTTTCTTTGTGTATTGAAGATCACATCGGATTCGAAGAGTCCCACATAGAGTGATGCAAAGCTGGGTGACATTTTCGATCCCATTGCCACCCCTGAGATCTGAAGATGGAAGTCAGAACCAAATAGGAAATAATTATATGACAGGACACATTCAGTCAAATCCAAGAGACATTCGGTTGTAGGAGTATTACTGGGTCTTTTTTCTAAAAAAGATTTTATCGCTTGTAGACCACCATCAAAAGGGACATTGGTGTATAACGACTCAATGTCCATTGTGACAAGGAGTTGTGGAGAGTCTTTCAGTTGTACAGACTGGATCATTTTAATAAAGTCCATTGAGTCTTTCACATAAGAGGGGAGAGAAATGACCAGTGATTGTAAAGTGTGGTCCACAAAAGCTGATATTTTCTCCGTCAGGGAGCCAATTGCCGCCACTATTGGTCGTCCCGGTGGTGTATCTATGAATTGTTTGTGAATTTTAGGCAGGGTGTAGAAAACTGGAGTGATGGGATAATCCACCTTCATATATGCATATTCATTTTTGGTTATATGTCCCATTTCCATTAGCTGGTTTAATTTCTCGTGTACAAGGTTCTTGAATTTCAGGGTGGGATTAGAGTCCAACTTTCTGTAAAATTTAGTATTTTTCAACTGGGTTTGTATTTCTCTCTCATATGACTCTCGTTTTAAAAGGATCACCGCTCCACCTTTGTCCGCATTCTGAATAATTAATTCTCCATCTTTTTGTAAAGTGCTCAATTCTTGTCTTTGCTTCAGGGTCAGATTGTTCCAAACTTTGTATTCCCTTTTCTTTCGCATAGCTGTTGTTACTTCCTGCTCGACTAGTCTGCAATATGTATCCAGGGAAGGATTTCTGTGTTTGGGAGGTATGAAGTGAGATTTACCTCTGAATCGAGATCTTGCGTCAGTTGGGGTCTGTTCAAGAGGCGCTTGTGTGTCCGTTTCGAGGGAGGGGCGTGGTGTCGCAGTCATCATCTCTGTTGTCCCTCTTGGCTGAGGAGGAATGTCAAATCCATTAGTTAAGTCTGCAGTTGGCCTGTTGTCCCTCGTTGAGAACCCAGGTCTATCACTGAAGAACTCTTTTAGTCTTAGATTACGAAAAAATCGTTGCATATCAATGTGTGTGTTGAAATCATTACATTGAGTTGTTGGGACAAACGATAAGCCTTTTGAGAGGGCTGCGTAGCAAGTGTCGGAGATTGTCTTACCAGACAGATTGATGACATTTAGCTCCTGTTCAGTCTCCGAGTGAGTGGATCCCTTTGGTAGTTTTGGTAGCCGTTTGCCCCGGCGGCACCTCTTCCCCTTCCTCTGGTCTGTGATTTTGGTGGTCTTCCTCGTGTGTGCTGATCTTGGGCTAAAAAAGCCGTTGGGTGAGCATGCTCTGTGTTTGTGCTGGAGTCTGAGTCTATTAAAATGATCCAGTCTGTACAACTGAAAGACTCTCCACAACTCCTTGTCACAATGGACATTGAGTCGTTATACACCAATGTCCCTTTTGATGGTGGTCTACAAGCGATAAAATCTTTTTTAGAAAAAAGACCCAGTAATACTCCTACAACCGAATGTCTCTTGGATTTGACTGAATGTGTCCTGTCATATAATTATTTCCTATTTGGTTCTGACTTCCATCTTCAGATCTCAGGGGTGGCAATGGGATCGAAAATGTCACCCAGCTTTGCATCACTCTATGTGGGACTCTTCGAATCCGATGTGATCTTCAATACACAAAGAAACCCTTTTGTACAGAACATATCTTACTGGAAACGCTACCTGGACGACATCTTCTTCATATGGGATGGTGATGAGAACCAGCTACAAGAATTCCATACATATATGGGTGAGAATAATCAACACCTGAAATTTACTATGTCTGTGGATAAAACAAAAATGAACTTTTTGGACATTCTAGTAATGAGGGAAGGAAATGAGCTAAAAACAAACTTATATCGCAAGAGCACAGATAGAAACTCTCTGCTCCATGCGGAATCATATCACCCAACATCTCTAAAGAAAAACCTTCCCATATCACAGTTTAGTAGAATCAGGAGAATTTGTAGCTCACAGGATGACTATCAATCTCAAGCAACCATTCTGAAACACAGGTTTAAAGCAAGGGGCTACCAAGATCAATGGATTGAAGAGGCTGCTGACCGGTTTAACAACATGTCCCAAGAGCAATGCCTGACTAGGAGAACAAAAAATAATGAAACAGAATCCAGAATATCATGTTGTGTACAGTATTCCCCAATTGCCAGAGAAATTGAACAGAGTGTGAAAAGACATTGGCACATCATTGACTCTGACCCGAACCTAAAAAAGGTTTTCCCCAAACCACCGCGTGTGGTCTACAAGAGACAACCAAACCTCCGGAACATGCTTGTGAGGGCAGATTTACCCCCGCCTCCTCCCCCCACACACTTTTTAAGTAACATTCAAGCAGGCAACTACAAGTGTGGAAACTGCCAACAATGCAACTTCACCAGTAAAACACACTCCTTTAACCACCCTCATACAGGAAAGAAATTTTACATCAAGGGAGTTATATCCTGTCTTACAAAAAATGTGATTTACATGCTCAAATGCCCATGTGGCTTGGCCTATGTGGGCAAGACCACAAGGGCACTTAAGACAAGGATAGCTGAGCACAGATGTGCCATACGCAACATGGACATAAAAAGTTCAGTGGCAGTCCACTTCAAAGAGGCCCGACATAATGTGTCTGCTCTAAAATACATGGGGATCGAGTTGGTAAAAATGCCTAGGAGGGGAGGAAATATTGACAACTTACTTCTCAAACGGGAACTGTACTGGATTTACACCCTGGATACTATGGCACCAAGGGGCATGAATGAGGACTTCAGCATTAAACCATTCCTGTAACAGGCCTAATGACTCTGTGATTGCCGGTTGTGTGGACGAAAAACTAAACTAAATAACACACACTACTGAATACTCTAAATGTTTTTGGTTCTTCTGTTTGTCCTTTGAAAATGTGTAGACCTATTAACTATGATGAATATTTTAACACAATTATGTACTGTAGTCTCCTTGATGATAATATCAACCTTGTGATTGGTTAGACACCTCATGTGTACTTGAATTTATGATGGCCATATGGCCTGATGTGTTCTCAAGTACTCTGGATGGATCTCTCTGTACACCCTAGACTTCATGAGCATACAATGATGTTTTGTTTTTTTTAAACTTAAAAGTTTATGCTTGTAGGTGTATATAAATATTCTGTATATATTTTGTAAATATGTTTGGACATTTGATAATGCCTCTTGTATAATGTACGTGTAAATATTTTTGTACACTTTGGGAAGCACTTGGAATCTGGTGTAGGCCTACCATCCAATCGGAACCTGTTTGATGTAACATGTGATTCACTTTTCCTTTAAATATGACATGTGTCTACCTCAATTCAAGTCTGATGAAGAGCGAAAGCTCGAAAGCGCTCACTTGAGAAAAATAAAAAAGCAACACGGGAGCAGTGTGCGGACATTCTTCTTATTTCTACAATACTTTGGCCTTTTGTCATGCACCTGCGTCTTGGATGTGCGCACCACTAACCTACTGCTGTTATTAATGAGAAATTATAGTGTAATTGCACTGGAAACCATATGGTTATTTTGCTGTTATTACTAATAACAAGCAGTTATTACCATGAAATTAGACTGAAATTACTGAGAAATTAGTATGAAATTAACACCTTATTAGCGATCCGTAAAGTAAAGTGTTACCGTTGTTTTTCCTCTCCCAGTGAGCTCGTGTCAGACACGCACGCACGCACGCACACACGCACGCACGCACGCACACAAACTTCCTTGAGCTGTCAGAAATCCAGACAATCAAGAAAGAGACCGAAATGTTGTGGCATAGTTGTAGAGACTGATTTAGCTTGAGGCACAAATTACAAGAGTTCCTCATAACACACGTAACAATACATTTGTATGTATGATTATCACTGTATGTGATAACTAGACATGTGCAAACAATACATACAATACAGAGAGAGAGAGAGAGAGAGAGAGAGAGAGAGAGAGAGAGAGAGAGAGAGAGAGAGAGAGAGAGAGAGAGAGAGAGAGAGAGAGAGAGAGAGAGATAGAGAGAGAGATAGAGAGAGATACAGTTGAGGACGATATTATTAGCCTCCCTCCTGAAATTAGACATTTCTCTTGATTTCTCAGTGAGAATGACCATTATGAACCGTTTCTGTTATTCTGGAAACAAATACACTGATGGAGATAATGTCCAATGAGTTGAATTTGCATTTTTTTTACACAAAAAAGGGCAAAAATGACAAGGACAAAATTATTAGCCCCCTGATTATTAATAGTCAATATGATGCCATTTATGAACCAAAACTGACAACAGGCACTTTGATCAGTTGTTACTTGGGTTGGCACATGCCCCACTAGGGATTTTGGTCCATTTCTTCACTGCAAAGTGTTCTAGCTGGTCCAAATTGCATGGATGCTGAGCATAGACATTTGCCACAGACTGTCAGTGGGATTGAGGACTGGACTTTGAGCGGGTCATTCCAGTATCATGGTTTTTAGTGTCCTTGAAGAACCTCTGAACTAATTTAAATGTTTACTTTGGGTTACAATGTTGTTGGATGACCCAGCAGTCCAGATCCAGACTAACTGTGTCTGGGGCTGAATAACAGTCTAAAAACTTGATGCCCCCACCACTATGTGTAACTGTGGAAACTGCTTAGTCTCATTAGACCAAAGAAGCATTGGACACCTGCCTAGATGATTGTTATTGACCTGACCTCACCTGGAGTTTTTATTTCAAGAAAGACAGCTGTTAGGGCTTGTCATCATATTGGGCTTTGGGGCCATCATCACAGAAGAACCCTTTTACTAAAGGCGGTGCATATCAGAGTGTTATTGAGCTTCGCCTATGAACATTTGAAAGTCAAAAATGAGTTTTGAAAGTCTCTGCTTTCATCTGATGAGATTCAATTGCACCTGCTTTGATGCATGAATTCTGCTTCTGTCAGGTGAAGAAAGGGATAGTCCTTGAAACTTTATAACATGGTTTCCACAATTAAACATGGTGGTGGAAGCATCATTCTGTGGCAGCCTCAGCCACAGGAAACCTTGTTTGGGTGTACGGCACCATAAAAACAGAAGATTATGATAGAATGTGGAAGGTGACCATGCAAAAATATGATCATAGAGGAAGCTAAGATCTTCACTGGATCTTTCAATAAGATAATAACCCAAAACTTTCATCCAAAATTGTTCAAATGTTCTTCAAGGTTACTAAAACCATGATCATGTTGTGGTTTGGATCTCAATCGTTTAGATAGTCTTTGAGGAGTGCTGAAAATGAATGTCCATCCTCAACATCCATGCAATTTGGATCAGGTTAACTATTTGCAATGAAAAAATGGGCCAAAATCCCTGGTAGGGCATGTGCCAACATAGTTAACAGCTAATGAAAGGGCCTGATGTCAGTTTTGGTTCATAAATGGCACTCTATGGACTATTAATGGTAAGGGGGCTAATAATTTTGTCCTTGCCATTTTTACCCTTTTTTGTTTAAACTCATTGTGAAAATGGAAAAATCCAAATTCAACTCATTGGACATAATCTCCATCAGTGTATTTGTTTCCAGAATAACAGAAACGGTTCATAATGGTCCTTCTCACTGAGAAATCAAGAGAGAAGTCTAATTTCAGGAGGGGGGCTAATAATATTGTCCTC
>NW_026945775.1:693224-698224 GCF_034702125.1 Engraulis encrasicolus
GAGAGAGAGAGGAGAGAGAGAGAGAGAGAGAGAGAGAGAGAGAGAGAGAGAGAGAGAGAGAAAGAGCGTGTGTGTGTGTGTGTTGGCGTTTGTGTGTGTGTGTGTGTGTGTGTGTGTGTGTGTGTAGTGTGTATTGTATAGTGTGCAGTTTGCATTTCAGGTTCTCCAAAGAATCCAGGCCATTCAGCACATCCCTCCTTCTCACTCTCCCTCACTCCCTCCTTCTCTCTCTCCCTTACTCCCACATCCCTCCTTCTCCTGTGTGTGTGTGTGCGTGTGTGCGTGTGTGTGTGTGTGTGTGTGTGTGTGTGTGTGTGTGTGTGTTTCTTTCGGACCAGGCTTTTACGCACATGACCAAATGAAATCAAATTAAATTACCAGACGGCACAAATAAGCACTATCAGTGCTCCACATTGTAATTGCTTTTTGCTGATGTTTGATGACAATCAGTGCAGCCGCGGCACAGGAAATCACTTCATAACTCCAAATTAAAAATGTTTTAAGCGTAATTACACAATTATTTGCTTGCTACTATTGCTACCGCGAAGATCGGAATCTGTCAGCACTGACAGAATGCTATTTACACTCTGTGAACAACACAGCCGTGACACAACATATATGGGACCCTGTGTGTGTGTGTGTGTGTGTGTGTGTGTGTGTGTGTGTGTGTGTGTGTGTGTGTGTGTGTGTGTGTGTGTGTGTGTCTGTGTGTGTGTGTGTGTGTGTGTGTGTGTGTGTGTGTGTGTGTGTGTGTGTGCATGTGTGTGTGTGCGTGTGTGTGTGAGAGAGATGAATTCAAGTCAACGAGCATAACTTTGTTCCATTACGAGGAATAACCAGGGAATTAGTAAACGACCATAATCTTAAGGACTCCCATGAGAAAACAGACTTCCACGCAGGCCAACAGATGCAAAACATTGGCAATAGCCTGAAACTTGGGCGGGCCTACAGATTACAGCCCAGAAACACTACGTTAAACTTGGATTTTTTTCCCACACCTCAGCTGGCAGGTCCGTCGGAAATGGCCCATGGGTCACTCAGCAGACAACTTGAAGAAACTCCCGCACACTGACTATTTCACTGTTTTTAACTCCCGCACACTGACTATTTCACTGTTTTTCTTTCAAAAAACAATAAAATGGTCAGTGTGCGGGAGTTTCTTCAAGTTGTCTGCCCAGAAACACCAGCCTGTCAGCATCTTCTGGCTTCAAGGACGCTGGAAGGGAGGTCACTACTGCCAGGATTAAATCCCAATCTGATGTAATGTCAAGGTTCGCGAGCCTGGTTGCATACCACAAGCTGAGAGGTACACTAAAAATTAAGCAACATTGTTAAAATAACATGCCAAGCCAGTTCACAGCAATATACTAATATAATGCAATGTGATAACTGGAGGTTATGATGATGAAGGAAGATGAGAAAGCGAGATGAAATAACTCAGCCTGATCTCCAAAAATTCCGTGCTCCTGGACACGGATGTTAAGGACACGAAATCCGTGTCCAGGAGCACGGATTTTGCCAAAATTCTGTGCTGCTGGACACGGAATTGTTTTCCGTGCTCCTGGACACGGAATTGTTTTCCGTGATGGACACACGGAAGTGCTTTCTGTAGGCTATTACCACGGCACTCTGTAACTCTATCATTAGAAAATACATACCAAATGCTAATCCTAAACAAACTAATGCTATAGCAATTTAAGTTGTGCCCTGACCAAAACATTCCCTAACCTTAACCTGTCATTAAAGACATATTTTTGAGAAATACCTATTCCCATTGGTTGCTAGGCTATGAAATTCATGTAATGAATGAAAGAAAACTAGCTGTGCCCAGACCAAAAACAATCCCTAACCTTAACCTATCAGTAGGAAGTGTTTTTTTTTTGAGAAAAAATATTTGAAATAAGAAAAATCCTGAGAAAACACAAGACTGTGGGAACATAGAGCTGTGGGAGTAGCCTAAAGAGAGAGCACTTCTCTGTTTCCATCACGGAAAACAATTCTGTGTCCAGGAGCACGGAAAACAATTCCGTGTCCAGGAGCACGGAATTTTGGCAAAATCCGTGCTCCTGGACACGGATGTTGTGCCCTTACCATTCGTGTCCAGGAGCACGGAATTTTTGGAGATCATGTTGAATAACTTCCCCCTCACCTGGAGCCAGAGGCTGAACACTGAAATAGCATGAAATAATAAAAATGAAATGAAATAAAATGAAATGAAAAAGAGATACCTATCTGGGTTTGCTTAAAGCGGCCAGTTGATTCCGTGATGAGGTGGGTTTGAGATGAAAGGGGGTTCTTGACAGCTTCTGTCATCAGTAATTTGTCAAAACAAGGTAGGGGAAATGAAGAGCGCAGGTCGTAGGTACAGTACTGTAGGCTAATCTACCGACGCTAATACAACACAACACACACTGACTGCCTCAGTAAGTGCAAGTGGATCTTTTAGCATAATTAAAAGTTTTAAAGTGAGGAGGTGTCAGGTGAGTTAAAGAGATACAGCCATCTCTGGAAGTAATTACCATGTTGATCATTACTTTATTCTTTTTAAATGTTAATCAGCGAAACGGAACAAACAAAGTTCAATGTCTTGTTCTTAACTAACTCCAAAGAGACAAAGCGCAATGCTTGAACCTGTGGGTGTTTCTTTTTTTGGACAACCCATTTGTGTGTGTGTGTGTGTGTGTGTGTGTGTGTGTGTGTGTGTGTGTGTGTGTGTGTGTGTGTGTGTGTGTGTGTGTGTGTGTGTGTGTGTTGTGTGTGTGTGTGTTTGTGTGTGTGTGTGTGTGTGTGTGTGTGTGTGTGTGTGTGTGCGTGCAATTGAGTGTGTGTGTGAGTGTGTGTGTGTGCGTGCATGCGTGCCTGCCTGCTTGCGTGCACGTGTGTGTGTGTTTCTGTACGGTAAATGAGTTTGTGCTCTGCTTTTCTTTAAAACCCATTTTAATTATGCAGTCTGGCTCTAGTGCCTCATTAATGTGAATGCAGATTTTAGAAGATGAGCAACATCAAGCGAGGCCAATAATAATACCGCTGTCTTTAAAGACAGGCCAATAACACTACTACACTAGGAGCTGTGTTTAATGACACGCCAACATTAAAGAAATAAATAAGGAAAGACAGAAACAAGGAACGAAAGGAAGAAGGAACGGACGAAAGACAGAAAGAAAGAAAGAAAGAAAGAAAGAAAGAAAGAAAGAAAGAAAGAAAGAAAGAAAGAAAGAAAGAAAGAAAGAAAGAAAGGGCTAGAAAGATGAGACACATGAGCAAAGTAAAAAAAAGAAAGAAAGACAGAACAAAAAAGAGAGCTAGAAAGATGCAAGCGCAAAGAGCACAAGAGCAAATCTAAAGAGCCAAAGGGACAGAAGTGTTGTGTTTTGAGGAGTGTGAAAGTGGGCCAGCCTTATCACACAAAGGCCCTGTGTGTGTGTGTGTGTGTGTGTGTGTGTGTGTGTGTGTGTGTGTGTGTGTGTGTGTGTGTTGTGTGTGTGTGTGTGTGTGTGTGTGTGTGTGTGTGTGTGTGTGTGTGTGTGTGTGTGTGTGTGTGTGTGTGTGTGTGAGAGTGTGTATGTGTGCGTGTGTGTGTGTGCTGTGCCAGTAAGCTTATCCGCTTTGAGAAAGGCACAGCACAGCACTGCTTGCAGTTATAGACAACGACGATGGAAAGACTAAGGCAGAGGAGAGGCAAAATAAATACAGAGGGAAAAACATATCCGTGTGTGTGTGTGTGTGTGTGTGTGTGTGTGTGTGTGTGTGTGTGTTGCGTATGTTTCTATGTGTGTGAGAGAGAGAGGAGAGAGAGAGAGAGAGAGAGAGAGAGGAAATAGAGAGGAAGATGAGAGAGAGATGAGAGGAGGAGAAGAAGGAGAGTGTGTGTGTGTGTGTGTGTGTATGTGTGTGTGTGTGTGTGTGTGTGTGTGTGTGTGTGTGTGTGTGTGTGTGTGTGTGTGTGTGTGTGTGTGTGTGTGTGTGTGTGTGTGTGTGTGTGTGAGCTCACTATTGGCACTGCTTGATCGCAGGGTTAATCTTAAACGTCGATGATTTCGTCGAAAACGTTTCTGTGCAGAACAAGTTCTATTCCAACCTCTATTACATGTTACTGTTAATAGTGCTTCACATCCCTCCTTCACTAGGATACAAAACGGCCAGGGTGCAGTGGGCGTGGTACACAGGGTTACGCAGTAAGGATAGACCGATATATATATCGGTATAAATATCGCCCGATATTTGGGTTTTTTAAGTATATCATATCGGCCGATACACGTGTGGTTTTGGCCGATGTGCAAAATGTATTATTATTTTATATCATTTGGGTTATAAAAAGCACCAAGAAAATTTATTTTTGTATTACTTGATTTTTAGACATTACTTGATTGTTAGAGTGGGTGTTTAAATGTTACACGTTCCACCTCAATTTGATAATGTTAAATAAATGTTTATTTTTAACTTGAGACCTGGAATATTGGTCATTCTTTTTAACTTTTTTTTTAACCCATATCGGCATCAAATATCGGGTATCAGAAATCGGGTAACGGCCAAGGGTGATGAAAAGAAATCGGTATCGCATCGGCCATTAAAAAACCCGTATCGGTCGACCCCTAGTACGCAGTCCACCCACTTCTCGTGAGGTGAGATAAAAAAAAAAGACTTCTGTCCATGTTTTTATATAAAAAGTGATGAGCACATGAGCAGATAGCAGTATTGCACGTGATGGACCAAACAGATGAAAATGGAGTAAAAATGATAGGTCAGTAGGACAGTAGCTCATTGACATGATTAGTTGCCTAATTATTTTATGATGTCAAAAATCGCGTACCTTGGAAGGTGAAAAAGTGGATCGGACTCGGGTTCCTCTTTTCTTCTTTTTTATTTTTTATTTAAATAGCAGCAGAAGTGTAGACAAAACAGATGAAAACGGAGAAGAAATGACAGGTCAGTAGGACAGTAACTCATTGACATGATTAGTTGCCTAATTATTTGATGACGTCAAAAATCGCGAATCCCCA
>NW_026945775.1:705724-713810 GCF_034702125.1 Engraulis encrasicolus
ACACACACACACACACACAGACATGCAAACTCAATCATGTGTTGTTCAGACATATACACATACACAGAGGCAGACACACAAACACACACACCCACACTCAAGCACACACACACACACCCTTTGCCACAAGCCTGCACACACAGCAGCAGTTCAAAGTCACCTTTTAAAAAGCCACTGGCAGGCTGTCAGTCAAACGGAATTGAAATATGGTGAGGGGATTTACTTTCAAATACCTTGACACCCTTTCAACACATCAAAGTAAGTGAGAGGGCGACTCGGTGCTGCTGTTTACACCAAAACAATCATATTGCAGCCGAGGCTGATGATGAAAACTAGGAGGATAAAAAAACCCTGAAAAATATAAAGAAATGACAAAAACAAAAACAGGGCATGTCTCCAAGTAATTATTCTGACTGAATGCAATTACTGCGGTGCACAAAACAAGAGACAACAAGAGACACACACACACACACACACAAAGAAGCACACGCGTGCACAAACACACACGCATGCACACATGTGCACACACACACAAACACACACACACACAGACGTACGTACGTATGCACACACACACACACAAAGGCAGGCACACACAAACACGAGTGCAAACACACACGTGCGCGCACACACGCACACACGCACGCACGCACACACAAGCACACACACAAAGGCAGGCACACTCAAACACGAGTGCAAACATGCACGCACGCACGCACGCACGCACGTGAGAACGCACACACACACAAACACAAAAACACATACGGTACACACACACACATAACCAGATGCATCCTCCAGCATGGTAATAACAAGGTGGTCTCGTTTTGTGTTAGCTGTTAGTCATTACCAGGATCCCTCTGCAACATCTTAGAAATGAAACGCCACACACACATACACACACGTCGCTCGCACGCATGCATGCACGCACGCACGCACGCACGTACACTAACAAAAACACACGCACACACACACACACACACACACACACACACACACACACACACACACACACACACACACACACACACACACACACACACACACACACACACACACACACACACACACACAGCAACTCTTGTCATCTTAAAAATGTGATTGCCTTCTGTTCTCTGATGCCTCACTCACAGCTCTCAGTCGCCTCTGTGAAGTTGTAAGTGGGAGAAAAAAAGGTTATGGTTCTGAAATGGTAGGGCAGCGGTTCCCGGGACCCCTAGGAGAGCTGGGTAACACTTTACAATAAGGTTACGTGAGTAATGACGGAATAATGTCTGAAGTAATGACTGATTAATAGTGAATAAACATGTGATTCATGCATGCAGAAATGTCTAGTCCATTAGTAGTCGACACATAATGATGAATGACTCACTATGAAGTAAATGTGGTACATCAGGGGTTAGTTAAGGGTGTGATATCCAAATGTTAATAAATCATGTGTTAACATTGCGGAAAAAGATCATTCCATATCTTTCCGATCATATATGAATCAGACCTTAGTTAACGGTGCAGTAATAATGGAAACATATGGTCAGTAATTCCGATTGCACCGTTAACTAAGGTCTGATTCATATATGATCGGAAAGATATGGTATGATCTTTTTCCGCAATGTTAACAGATGATTTATTAACATTTCGATCTCACACCCTTACTTAACCCCTGATATATCACATTTACTTCATAGTGAATCATTATTTTTCCAATCATGAGTCATTCATCATTATGTATTGATTACTAATGGAGTAGACATTACTGCATACATGAATCACATGTTTATTCACTATTAATCAGTCATTACTTCAGACATGATTCCATCATTATTCATGTAACCTTATTGTAAAGTGTTACCGGAGAGCTGTGGATCTGCTGCCTGCAGGGGTGTACCCAGGGAAGCAGACAAGGGGGGCAAAGGGGACAGTTGTCCTGGGCCCTGGGACAGAGGGACCTTTGGGCCTAGCCAAAGCTGTCAGCGGCCCTGAGTGTACTGCATTGGTACGATGGTGGCAGGGGACAAGCGACTGTGTTGTCCCGGTTCCAGAGAGAGTATGTACAGTATGTGAATATGTACTGAGGGGGGCCCTTGTCAAAAAAAAAATCTTAGGCCCAAAGGGAGGGGAGTGACAGCAGAACAAGCAAGCGAGTCACTGTGTTGGGTGAACATGACAAGCTGCATGGCTTTCCTCCATGGCTGCGGGTGGATTAGACTTCACTGCAATGGTAGGTGGACATGGTAATTGGACCTCAAAGGAAAAAAAGCCATTTCCTATGGTTACATCAGGGGGCCTTAAAGGGCACTACACTTTTTAAAATGGGAAACATTTCCCAACTCCTCTCTGCACAGTATCTTACTGGATGGGCTTTACCATACTTGAATGCATTCAGGTCAGACCCCAGACATGGAGATTTCTCGATTTGGCAGCGCCACTTCTAGCTGGCGTTCAACATTTGAATGTTTTGGCGAATGGCGAATAGCATGCTAAAGCATCTCTATGGTAAAAAAGAACTGGTTAACTACTATATAAGAGTGTTGGAAAATTGCCCTGATATGAGAGTGATACTTCAAATAGTGGAGAAGACGCGCTCACACTATTGCCTAAATAGGCTAATTTTAACAGTCCTTAACTGGGTGCTGAATCCCACAAAAAACTTAATTGAATGAATGAAACGAAGGACAGCACTCTTCAGATTTCTTCTTTGTTTATTCGCCCACAACTCTGAAGAGTGCTGTCCTTCATTTCATTCATTCAACTGATATGACAGTGACACATCTGCCTCAGCAAACTGGGTGCTGCAACAGTGTACGTACAAGTGTGCAACACCAGTGTGCTCACTGGCATTTCTCCAATCCAGGCTTACAGATCTGCTCTATTCTTTTGAAAGTTTGATCGGATTTGTGCCTTTTAAAAAGCTTCTCTCTGGACCTACTGTGGCCCTAGACTGGGCACTAGACCACTATGCCGGCGACCCGGGTTCGATTCCGGCCAAGGTAATTTGCCGATCCCACGCCGTCTCTCTCTCTCCCCCCACACATTTCCTGTCTGTCCAGGCAAAAAGCCCTAAAAAACATATTTAAAAGAAGAGAAAATGAAAAAGTTTGTCTCTTAGTAAGTAGCACTCTGGCCTTAATCTATTACACGGTTCTATTACAACCTCGACAGGCACACTATAAGCCAAGTCGAGCCAAGTGTACTTTATTGTCAAAAAGTTTGAAATAGCTTTTGACCAGTCTCCATTGTGCAGTTTATCATTTTTAGTTTATAATTTGCAGTTTATAATTTTCATAGAAGTTGGGGTCCATGATGCATTAAAGGTGATATAAATTGGACTTCGGTCGGTTGGTCTTGTCATTCTGTGAAAATCAAAACAAATGAATCAAAACAGAACCAAGGCTAACATGTTTTCCTTTTCATTTGCCTTTTGTTGTTACCTGTAATTAAAAGAATTATTACAGAGGAACTGAAAACCATTGAAATGGAAAAATATTTGTTTTGCAACAGCACTCCTCCTCAAATACTAAAAGCAAAAGAGAAAAACGTTGAGGGTTTGGCAAAAAAGTAATTGTGTTGGCTCATCTAGTTTTAATAAATTAGTAAAGAAACAAAGCAGTGGAGCCCTACATTCTTTCAATCTACCTTGGGAAACGGTGTCACAGTTCCGTGCCAAGAGCAGACTTTTCTGCCTTTTCTTGTTAATTAGCTGCATTGAACCCAAACTGACAACACTCTCCAGAAGACGGCTTTTATGTGAGATTATGTGTGAGGCTGTGTCAAATATCTTAGTGGTATACTAGATACAGACCTACTCAGACATTTACAGACAGCACAGAACACAACATGATGACAGACACTACGTATACTCTCCAGGAGGGTCAGGGGGTCAGACTCACTATGGGATGATGTTTAGTGCAGTGATGGCATATGGTACAAAGCTTTTGTTGAATTATTAGTGAATGGCAATGTGGAGCGCCCAGACAGCTTTGGAGACTTTACCTTACAAATATGGCAGGACATTCAGATATGTGGTTTTAAGGCCCCATTGTAAAGCACGGGGAAACCTGACAGGTAATCCATGGAGCAGTAAGTGAGTAGGGGGCGTACCATGCTCAGGGTATCCCTGTCAAAGGTGAGGATGAAGGAGAGCATTAGTCAGTCAAAGCTTTGATAAGTGAAGTAAAAGCATAAAGGCCAATTTTAAAACTCCAACTCCTAACACTTTTGCCGTGCAAGGGGGCAATTCCCAATGATGCCGAAAGGGAGCAGTGCGGCGGGATGGTACCATGCTCAGGAGGAGGAGGATGATGGGGGAGAGCACTGGTTATTTACTCCCCCCATCAACATGGTGGGTCGAGAGTCAAGCCTGCAACCTTTGGGCTACACGTCTGACGCCCTAACCACCCATGACTGTCCAAGGGTATATGTTCAATGCCCTAACCACTAGTCCATTGTGAATGTCTTGTGTACTCTTCCTCACAACTGAAATGCATGATATGCTGCTACAGCCATGACCTAACGGTTAGGGAAATGGTCTTTGAATCAGATGTTTGCGAGCTCAATTTCCATCCTAACCAGCAAGAAGAATATGTACCCCTAAATTATCAACTATTCCTGAAGTGTACTTGAACAAGGCACCTAACCTGCTATTGGTAATGTTATATCACACTGTTCATACATATGATTTCAATGTTTGCACAAACTGCAGTGGATATCATGGAAGATATGAAGGCAAGCTTTGACAGACATGTTCATCAGAAAATTATAATTATGTTCATCCCGTCTCTAAGTGATCACTAAGTCTGCTGAGCTCAAACAATGTCAAGAATTTAAGTGATAGTAATGGACTGCAAGTCATCATTGTCAATGTCAATTAATCACCTTTTGTTAACTCAAATCCTGATTTGAAATGGAAACTGGTCCACGGTGTGGATCACTTTTAATACTTGTACAAAATGAGTGCGAGTGCATCAAGTTAATTGGAACAAACTAACTCATTTCAAATTAGCACAAGCACACTTCACTATTTCTAAGAAGAGATAAAATATCATTAATTTTCTAACAGTGTTCAATAGGTCATTAAGTTTAATTTGAGTGGAAAAAGAGAGAAGATATGTTTCAATCATAATTATTAAGGAATTAAGGAAGGGCAGATTAAAAAAAAGAAACACTTGCGTGCATTTAGAGTTCCCTCCCCATCTCTTGTATAGGCTAGGTACCATAAGCTAGAGGGCCACTAACCCTTCTTCCGCAGACAAATAAACAAAGCCTCGACACAAGACATTAAGTGCACATAACCTAGTGTTTCTTTGAGAATAAATGGTCCACGGTAGACATCAACAAGCGTTTTCCAATGCCCACGGGATGCATTTCAGCAATTCAAATGCCATGGAAGGTTTTAAATACACTAATTCATCTGCAGGGGAAAGTCAAGGGGCATGGAGGAGGAAATGAGAAGCCATGCCGAGTATGCTAATCCCTCAGAAGATAAACAAATCAATCGCTCCATTAATTAATCAGGCAACCAGGGCCGCTGACAACTTTAGCTGGGCCCGGGACAAAGACATCTGAAAGGGCCCCAAATCCAGTCAATACAATGTAATGAGGATCCCTTTCTGGGCCCCCTCTCTCCCTGGGCCCGGGACATGTGACCCCTTTGCACCCCCTTGTCGGCTTCCCTGCAGGCAACATCGATGTTCAAAGGTTCGCAACAAGATTTTTTGCTCAGCTCCTCCTGCAGCTGCTGCAGCTGCTTTAAGTAAAGCAAAATGAGAAAAAACATGCATAAATAAACTAAACTTGTAAGTAAATAATAAGTAAATGATAGATAAACAAAGATTGAAATAAATAAGTACTGTAGATAAACAAGCCGAGCCGGGGATAAATGCCCCGAAGCACAACACCAATTCTGTGTCTTGGCTCAATGCTTCATAGCGGGGGCCTCTGACATCAGTATCAGCATTATGGAGAGGGGGAGCAGAGGCGGATTTTCCATTAGGCAAGCCTAGGCAATTGCCTAGGGCCCCGACCAAATCTGTCATCCATAGGGGCCCCAACTGTCACACCAGTTGTTGTAAAGAGAAAAACATGTGCTTTATCTTAATTTGTCACTATTGTATCTAAAGTAATCGAAAATATGATAAAAGGAACACTAAAATAGCACAAAAACACAGTCTAAGTTATGACTTTTGAGGGCCCCATGTTTATATTTTGCCTAGGGCCCCAAAATGGCTACATTCGCCCCTGAAGGGGAGAAATAATGCTCCGCCAAATTGTTGGATGGATCTCTACCAATGAAACTGCCAATGGCTACTTAGCCCAGAGGGATTGCCATGGCATAGCCTGGCACGCATTCAGCAACCACTAAAAACAGCACAGGCAAAGATAAAGGGAACCAAAAACGCTTTTGTTCTGGCATTAACAAATTGGCCGGGGATGAAAACACATCCATTAAAAAAAAACTCATTTCAATCATTTATCATTGAAGGGTTGGCTGTTGTTTTTAGTTGTATAACCTCAATGCTTTCTCACTTCCTTGTCATACCAAAGGCCACCGCCTCTTGACTGGGTATTACGTAGGGGTGGAGAGGTTGGCAGAGTAAGCAACCATGAAGGTTTAAGTGGTTTTTGGTCTTTTTCGATTTTATTTTAGAGGACAGTGTGAGACGTGGACAGGAAGCAAATTGGGAGAGAGACGGGGAGGGGTCGGCAAAGGACCCAGGGCGGGAATCGAACCCGGGTCGGGAATCGAACCCCCTTTGACTGGTTGGCATAGAAAATCACTGTAAATGTCACAGTGGTATGACCTCAGTGCTTTGTCACCAAAGTACCAACAGCTCTTGACTGGGAGTCATTCTATGAAGATACCATGATGTGATTATTATGGATAGTGGATATGATTATTATGGATAGTATATTGCAATATACAGTATAACACAATAGCTCAACTCCTCTGGGCACAGCTAATGTGAAAGACCTCTACAGAACACCACGATACTACACAATACAATACAATACAATACAATACAATACAATACAGTACAATGCAATACAATGCAATACTGTGTCTCTGACTGGGAGTCATTCTATGAAGATACCATGATATAAGGATATGATTATTCTGGCTAGTATATTACAATACATACAGTATAAATATATATCAGCCACACAATAGCTCAACATCTCTTGACACAGAAAATGTGAAAAACCTCTACAGAACACCACAGTAATACACAATGCGATACAATACAATACTGTGTCTCTGCATAGAGCTTATGTAAAGGCTCTGGGCTGAACCGCCACCTCACTACACAACACAAGTACAAGTAGCGCCTCCTCTCTGCTGCTTGTCAATCATGAGAGGCGAGATTAAAGACCCAGAGGTGATGTTTGACCTTACCGAGTGTAATGGATGCTCGGCTCAGTGGATTCTGCTGGCTTTATAATGCAATGAGGTCGTACGGTAGCCCAGCGGGCGCCAGATAAGAGGGGAAAAAAAGCAAAAAGCAAATGCAAATATAAGCCCCCATAAGAGGCGGAATGTAGTGACTAAGATCATGCCCCCCCCCCCCCCCGAGGAACATGCATTATTCTGTCTCACACAGTTCACTAGCGCATTTGTCTTGCAGTGTAATTGACAGAAAGAGGAAAAGGAAACAACTATTCAGTAATTAAAAAGGAATCAGAAAGCTATTCAGCAAGGGTGGTGGAGAGGGGGGGGGGTGGAGGATGAGCAAACAGAGCACAATTGGGGTTCATCTTAAAACAAAAGAATAACTGATTAAAAAGGGAGACAGAATGACAGAGAGATTTGAGAGAAAACGAAAGTAAAGAGAGAGAGAGAGAGAGAGAGAGAGAGAGAGAGAGAGAGAGAGAGAGAGAGAGAGAGAGAGGAAAAATCTAATGAGAGAGCAAGAAAAGCAAATGCATTTTGTCAGGAAAGAAAAGAAGAAAAACTACTATGCCAAAGTGTATTACTCCGCAACTCCTTTCGTCTCTTGAAGTTGGAGAAAGAAAATGACAGTGTCCCTGAGATAGAAGGCTTAGAAAAATGGAGGTTTGATCCTTTTCCAACAAGCCCCAAAAAAGCCCCCCA
>NW_026945776.1:0-12500 GCF_034702125.1 Engraulis encrasicolus
CAAAAGTAGATAGGATAGATATAGATAGATAGATAGATAGATAGATAGATAGATAGATAGATAGATAGATAGATAGATAGATAGATAGTTTATTTGTCCTTTCGGAAAATTGTTGTGCCATTTTCATTGCATCTGATTACCAAGAGACATCACAATAAACAAAAACACAATAGACAAACACAACCTCCCCCCTACCGCTATAGGACAAGAACACAGGTTGACAAAAAACCCAACCTAAACACAGTAAAGTGCAGTAATTCACTACCAAAGTGCAATGTGCTATTCAAAAAGTTACAGTTGTCTTATTTAACATGGATATACTAGTAGGTATAACTGACCGGCGGGCTCTGTTTGCCTTAAATGAAGGCATCCTAAACCTCCTACCTGAGGGCAACAACTCATATGCTTGATGTAAGGGGTGTGAGAGATCCTCACATATAGTATTTGCCGCCTTTACGTGTTACGTTTTTATGTGTAGAGCAGAGCTGCATCTTGTTCATGAGCATGGATACATACGTAGCGTGCGGTGTTGTACTACTGTACTGTACGTGGTCTTGCATTTCTCTGTCAGCTGATGGCCCCTAAAGCTGTCACACTAGACACATTGTAGCACACACACACACACACACACACACACACACACACACACACACACACACACACACACACACACACACACACACACACACACACACACACACACACACACACACACACACACACACACACAGAGTGCACACACACACACTGCACACACACACACACACACACACACACACACACACACACACACACACACACACACACAACGCACACCACACACACACACACACACACACCACACACACACACACACACACACACACACACACAGGTGCACACACACGCACACACAGAGTGCACACACACATTACATACTCACCACACACACAACCCAACACACACACACACTACACACAGTACAGACACACACACACACACACACACACACACACACCACCCAGTACACACACACACACACACACACACACACACACACACACACACACACACACACACACACACACACACACACACACACACACACACACACACACACACACACACACAAAGGTGTAGGTTTGGCTCGAAAAGTGGTGGGGACATTTTAATGGCAAATTGTCCGGATATGCTGTTTTTGCATTACATTTGTGAAAAAGTGATGGGGACAAGCTAGGTTTATCTCAAAAGTGGTATGGACATGTCCCCACCATCCCCCCCTAAAATTACGCCCATGCACACACACACACACACACAGTACACACACACACACACACAAACACACACACACGCACACACACACTGAGTGCACATTCACACACACAAACACACACACACACACACACACACACACACACACACTCACACACACACACACACACACACACACACACACACACACACACATACACACACACACACACACACAGTACGTACACACACACACACACACACACACACGCCAATCGTCTGAGGAGTGTGGACGCTCTGGTGGCATCGGCATTGCGTTTCGCTGTTGGGGGCTCGATTGGCACGCGCGTGCGCGCGGGGGAATGAGGTGGGCCCAGGCAACCGCTAGTGAATGCCATGCATGTGTATCACCTTACTGGGCCCGAGGTAGTCAAGCCTGTCACAGCCAGCCAGGCAAGCAAACAAGGCAATTGCCCAGGGCCCCCACAGCTGAAAGGGCCCCACCAATGGATGTAATGATCAGGGTTGCCAGATGAGGCTGATGATTTCCAGCCCAAAAAAAATGCTCAAAACCCACCTGGAAGCACTAAATCCCACCCAATTCTATTGATTTCTAAGCCAAAATTGTGCAGTTTTTTTCTTCTAAATATGCCATTTTTACCCGCAGACGGCCATCCTAAGCAGCCCAATTGGGCGGGAAACAGCCCAATCTGGCAACACTGGTAATGAGTGGTTATGTACTACTTGTATTCAAATGACAGCAGTGACGTCTTGAGTTGTCATTGCAGCACCACCCTAAATTCAGTGGCTGAAATAAGCAATGACACTGCTGTATTCACCGTATTTAAGTCAAGTCAAGTCAGCTTTCATATTCACAGGTCATACAAGGAAATTGAAATTATGTTTCTCTCTCCGTACCACGAAAGGACATAGACATACACAGGACTGACATTTACAGACTGACATCAAAATCCCTCTTGACGGGGCCCCTCTCCAACAGTTTGAAAAGGCAAAAAGGGGGGGCCCGAAGTCCCTCTTTGCCTAGCACCCCCCCATGTACCTTGAGAAGGCCCTGGCCCGACGTATGCCTGCCTGTATGCCAGTATGCCTGTGTGCACATACCTCTCGCTGGAATGCAAGAAAAAGACACCCACCGCAAGAACGAGCGAGCGAGCGAGCGGGTGAATGTGGAGAGAGCACACAGCACAGCACAGCACAGCACAGCACAGCACAGCACAGCACAGCACAGCACAGCACAGCACAGCACAGCACAGCACAGCACAGCACAGCACAGCACAGCACAGCACAGGCACAGCACAGCACAGCACAGCACAGCACAGCACAGCACAGCACAGCACAGCACAGCACAGCACAGCACGCACAGCACAGCACAGCACAGCACAGCACAGCACAGCACAGCACAGCACAGCACAGCACAGCACAGCACAGCACAGCACAGCACAGCACAGCACAGCACAGCACAGCACAGCACAGCACAGCACACGCACACGCACACGTTCACGTTCACGTTCACAGCACACGTTCACAGCACACGTTCACAGCACACGTTCACAGCACAGCACAGCACACTCAAACGTTCAAGCCACAAAAGGTAAGTTGGGCTCCCGGCTGGCATAGACGTACATTTTTCGGACATGTGATGCCATCCCCCATTCCCCATCCCCATCTACTCTACTCTACTCTCTACCATCCATTTTCCTCAAAAAGCAGTTCTGTTATCCTAAAACTGTTCCGCTTACGGTATGTTAGATAGATATATTGATGACGGTGCATTTTGTGACCTACCTGACTTCATAGTTTCAAGCATGGCCCATGCTGCACTGTCAAAAATACAGTATATGTGAATTCTCAAGTAGGAGGGCGAGACTGGAAATGGATCAGAAGTCCGAAAATTCCCAACAATCAGAAATACCCCATGTTACAAGGCCCTGTCATGAATTTGCTGTCACCACCTAAGCTGTATTGTATCACTTAACCCATTGTGTCCTGGAGACATACTGTATATGCTGCATTCATGATTTTAAGATTTTAGCTGTTTTATTAAATATGTTAGAGCTGAATTAACACATTATAATGCAAGAGGAGGGTCTTGGGTTTTAAATGTAACTCATTTCATGTTGTTATGGGCTTCGAAGCCTGAGATATTTCGGATTTAAAGGAAGAGGGCACCCTTTCCCAAAAAGGGCTTAGGACAAAATGGGTTAAGGCACAGAGTAATGTCATAGTGGTTTAGTACTACAGTGCATTATTTTCAACAGCTATGACATTAAATTCGACACAGCAGAAATTATTATCCAAAGAGGATATAGTCAGCAGTATGCTATATGCACTATAAGAGCGGTAGAGTATACAGGCAAACAGGTATAGCGCAGATTAGCAGGGTTGTTTGTTTTTACATGATGGAGTCTCCAAAAGCTTATGTCTTACTCTGTTACTTAAATTGATACTGTCCCATTTTTGGAAATAAGCTTATTTAAACTTCCCCTTGAATTAAATAATAGTGTTTTACCGTTCTCCTGTACTTTCAACCGTTCTCCTTGTATGGCAGTGCAAATTTTACCTCCATGCTAGCAGTTAACATTGAGTCCTATGAGACCAGTTCGCGGCTAACTGGTCTCATAGGACTCAATGTTAACTGTTAGCTTGGAGGTGAAATTTGCACTGCCATAACTAGAAAACGGTTGTAAGTACAGGAGAATGGTAAAACCCTATTATTTAACTCAAGGGGAGCTGTAACATAAGCTTATTTCCAAAAATGGGACAGTATCACTTTAAAGCTCTGTATGTCATATGTCATAACAATGTTGTAATGATATTTAAAAAGCTTTTCAGCATACAGTGAGTGGGAGTGCCGGGAATCCCATCAGCACCAATTGGCTATGGCGATGCCGAAAAAAAACAACACTACATGGATTTGTATGTATGGCATGCCTAATGACGCCCGATTTGCATACATCATGTCCATCTCTCAAAGTCATACCTCTGAAGACGGCGGAACTGTGGGCATTATGAGGCTAATTATGAGCGAATTATGAGTGAATTATGAGATTATAATTTATGACTATCTATGACTTATGCTAGGCCCAGCCACTATGGACCTTACGCTTCTAAGAATCCTAGTCCTAACCTACGTTGACCTTATGACTCTACAATCTCTATCTATCTCTTCTTCCTCTGCCTTCCTGCTATTTCTGCCTCTCCTCTATACCTCTCCTTTTAAATCCATCTCTAACAATGATGTTTTTTTCCCATTTGTTAAGCACTTTGAGTTACATGCCTTGTATGATACAGTGCTATACAAATACAATTATTATTATTATTATTAAATTATTATGCAACAATTATGTTCTACAGTAATGTGTTATGTCTGATTGTTACGACCCCAGATCTCAACATAAAGTTGACACAACAACAAAATGTCACTTTTTATGTAATGATATTTATTACCAGCCAAGCACATCCAACAATGTACTGTAGCCTATAGGGCAGGGGTGTCAAACTCAAATTGGCTGAGGGCCAAAGTCAAAGTCTGGTACAAAGTTGCAGGCCAAACTATTCAATGTATGAAGAGTTCAGATGCAAAACCCCCTAAGTGCCTTTTCAGAAATTAATCTTAATTCATTTTTATTTAATACAAAGCTATCAAAATTGCATTTTTTCCTTTTTATTTATGTAATATAACTATTTATATGTATTATCAAGTACATAAATGTAAACCAAACCAACAACGGGGTTCTCTAAAAATATAGAAGTGCAGGTCTTCGGAAATGGAGTTAGGGGGTTTTGCATCTGAACTCTTCATATACTGTATATATTTCTAAATGTACTACAATTGTACATGCATGCTCTTAATAATCCATTACATTTCACACACTCTTTCCCCTTATATATGGTAGTTCAAACGTCCTTGTACATAGAGTATTATGTTGCATATGACGGTGAGCCATTTCATTGACCCGCCCTGGGCCCAGTCATGTTTCCTCATGTTCAACTCTTCTTACACTGTACATTAAAGGACCAGACCAGTTCATTCAATTTCAATATGCTGTTGTGTTGCTCACGCTACCCTTGACTTGTCAGTACCCGGTGATGCCACATTTTTCGCCTCAGCCCTTTCCGAGATATGAGCAATTCTAATGGGGGCAGCGTGTGTTTGCATTTAAAAAATGAAACATAGGCCAACTCCAAATATTTTCCCAAAAGGTACTGCTGTTTGCTAGTTGTCTGCTGATGTTTTATAACCTTTTAGATGTTTTGGGAATAAATAAAAAAGTTTTTTGAAATGGAAACAAAGCGATGCCCCCATTACATTGACCAGGATCTCGGAAAAGGCTGCAGAAGAAGAAAAAAAAAATCTCAGGCACTGACAAGTCCAGGGTAGTGTGAGCATTACAACTGCATGTTGAAATTGACTGAACTGGTCCTGGTGTATATGGGCCAACTTCAATACACATTTTAAACAAACTCGCGGTCTGAATAAAATGGCACCGCGGACCAGATGTGGCCTCCGGGCCTGTTTGACATCCCTGGTCTAGAGAAACAAACCCATTGACATTAAGTCCTGTACTGAATGTAGGCTAACAGTGCATCAGAGGTCATCATAACGAATCCCCACATAAGCTGAAAGGCATCATCAGCAAAGCTATTAGATGTTTCTTGGTATTCAGCTTCATGAAGCTGAGCTGTGTGCATCTGAAGAAGAACACGTTCTCAGACTTGGATACAGATGTACATTGTAAATGATGAAACAGCACCATACTGTGGTGGATTAGAGTAGTACAGGTACAGGGGTAGGTCTGATTTGGCCCAAGTAACATTGAAGATGGAGTGCAAGATATTGTAAATAATAATAATAATAATAATAAAGTGTGTTTTTCATGTCATTGCTAGAAGAGAGATATTGTACACATTCCCATACCCATGAATATATTGCAAATATAAGGCACCAAAAATATCACAATGTGTATTGCATCTACGTGTACATAGGCTATTGTAAATGAGAAAACAGTTGCAGGTAGCGTTTGGTCCATATTACATTAGAGATAGGCTGTAAGATATTGTTAAGAAAAAATATATATATAATTATTAATATAATCATTTATTTATAATTTAAAATATAAATATAAAATATAAATAAATGGTACACATTCCCATACCCATGAAAATATCGCATTTTGTCTAATTGACCAAAGTTACCCGAATTTTCATGGCAGCCTCAGTATACAGTATACTGACCTTTTGAAACTCTTGATTTTGCCCTTTATATTGCTGGAAGGGTATGAGACACACCCTGGGTGTATCAGTATAGTGATAGCAGTGGCAGACAGAGATGGGATTTTCGGCTCTTCTTTGAGATGTGGTTCTATTGGCTCTTCTTACTATGGAGAGCCAACTCTTTCGGCTCCCAAACGGCTCCCTACATATATGTTTACATAATTAATAAATTAAAAGTTTTAATTTTATTTTACAACATTTTGTTTCATTATTGACACTGTGAAGCACTTTGGGCAGTGTATACTGTGTGAAAGCCTTTATTAACAACACTTTTATCATAATCAGTCATTAATAATGACCCAACATAGGCCTACCTAAATACAAAGTAGGCTAAATTAAAAAGGTTAATACATAGGCTACTATGCATTTCTGATCACTGTGAGTGTGTCTATAGCACCTGCTCTATATCCACTGGCACTTTTAGAGGATACACACAATGAGAGGGAGGGGAGAAAAGGACAAAACAAACAAAAAACAAAAACGGCTCCCCAAAAAAATCCCAAAACGGCTCCCATTGCAGAGCCGGTTCCTGTCGTTCACTTCAAAGAGCCGAACGGTCCGTGACCGACACATCACTAGTGACAGAACAAATGCATACCCTTATAGGGGACCCCATACGGCCTGCCATGGTAACAATTTGGCCCCAATAGAGCCCCAACCACCAATACAGGAGGGCCCTGGGCCTTGGGGCAAATTCCCTGTTCTGCCCCCTATAGTGCCGCCACTGGGTGAAAGGGTGAGAGTATACACAAAAGTAGTGAATCAGACCAAGATATCGCAAAACACGCCCACTCAATGCAAAAGCGTGTGCTTAAGTTGGGTTTCCTAAGGGGGCGTTGTCCCCCACTTCTTCTTCTCTTTTGAGGTGTTTGTGCAAGACGTGCGCTACCACCATCAACAGCGCTATAAGGGGGACTGATTCTCAACCTAAGGACTCCGAAGGTCTCCTAACCGAAGGTCTCCTAAAGGGGCGTTCACCCGACATAAAGTGGATACCGGAAAAGAAACAAAATGACGCTTCTTGTTAGATCCATCTTCTTTGGTATACATTTTGTAGAGGTGGCAACTGGTATTGGAAGGCCTTAGGTGACCCTTAGGAGTGACTGCCATCTGGTGGCCCATATCTGAAATTGCAGCTGCTGTTCCTCACAAAGAGGAAAAGCATGAAATGAAAGATAGCGTGCTTGTTTTAAGCATTTAACCTGCAAATAAAGTTATGGATATGCTTCCTGATATGCCACCTTCCTGACAGAATACTGTAAATATGTGCATTGACAAACAAAACATGACAACAAAGAACAGAAACTCACACTTTCTGCTTTAAGCAAATATATAAAATATATTGAGACATCACTACTACCGGTATATTGCTTCCTGGTCACTAAATGCATTTTTGTTTAGTCTCTGAGTGTATGAAATTACTTAATAGTGCCTTTGTGGGACAGAATATATATTAAAGCTTCGGCAAGCTGTTTTTATTTGTTCCGAATGACATTTACCCACTTCAATTCTTTTGTTGCTTTTGTGGGAAAGAATAACATATCAAAGCTCAGGCAAGCTGTTTTTTTTCTTTATTTGAACCAAATGTAGTTTACTCACTTCAATTCTTTTGTCGTCCTGCACAAAACAACAAAAGAAGCGATGAAGGGAAGTGGGTAAACTTCATTTTGAAATCCCCATATGGGACTGAGGAGGCCGGTGCATTCACAGACACATTATTACGAGGTGCAGAGGGCAAACGCACTACTCCCCAACGTATACGCACGCACGCACGCACGCACGCACACACACACACACACACACACACACACACACACACACACACACACACACACACACACACACACACACACACACACACACACACACACACACACACACACACACACACACACAAGTCCCCAACGTATACGCACGCACGCGCACACACTACTCCCCAACGTATACGCACCATCCATTTTTCACAAAAAACAGTTCTGTTATCCTAAAACTGTTCCGCTTATGGTATGTTAGATAGAGATATTGATGACGGTGCATTTTGCGACCGACCTGACTTCATAGTTTCAAGCATGGCCCATGCTGCACTGTCAAAATACAGCTATATGTGAATTCTCAAGTAAGAGGGCGAGACTGGACATGGATCAGAAATCCGAAAATTCCCAACAATCAAAAATACCCCATGTTACAAGGCCCTGTTATTAATTTGCTGTCACCACCTAAGTTATATTGTATCACTTAACCCATTGTGTCCTGGAGACATACAGTATATACGCTGCATTCAGGATTTTGAGATTTTAGCTGTTTTATTAAATATGTGAGTATGTTAGAGCTGAATGAACACATTATAATGCAAGAGGAGGGTCTTGGTTTTTTAAATGTAACTCATTTCATGTTTTTATGTGCTTCGAAGGCTGCGATATTTAGGATTTAATAGGAAGAGGGCACCCTTTCCCAAAAACGGCTTAGGACAAAATGGGTTGAGGCACAGAGTAATGTCATAGTGGCGTAGTACTACAGTGCTGTATTTTCAACAGCTATGACATTAAATTCGGCACAGCAGACATTATTATCCAAAGAGGATATAGCCAGCAGTATGCTACATGCACCATAAGAGCGGTAGCGTATACAGGCAAACAGGTTTAGTGCAGATTAGCAGGGTTGTATGTTTTTACATGATGGAGTCTCCAAAAGCTTATGTCTTACTCTGTTACTGAAGACTCTGTATGTCATATGTCATAACAATGTTGTAATGATTCCAAAAAAGTTAGACTTCTACAAGATGAGTGCCTTGGTATTTCTAAAACTTTTTTGAAATCAACCAAGCCTGTCACCAAAGAGCACCATCTTAAAAAACTAGACAGTTCCAGGAAGCACTCCAACTGGACTTCATTCTGAATGTTGTAATGATATTTAAAAAGCTTTTCAGCATACAGTGAGTGGGAGTGCCGGGAATCCCATCAGCACCAATTGGCTATGGCGATGCCGAAAAAAAACAACACTACATGGATTTGTATGTATGGCATGCCTAATGACGCCCGATTTGCATACATCATGTCCATCTCTCAAAGTCATACCTCTGAAGACGGCGGAACTGTGTGCATTATGAGGCTAAATCTGAGCGCCCAATCTCTGTGTGACTATCTATGACTTATGCTAGGCCCAGCCGCTATGGACCTTACGCATCTAAGAATCCTGGTCCCAACCTACGTTGACCTTATGACTCTATCTCTTGACTACAATCTCTATCTATCTCTTCTTCCTCTGCCTTCCTGCTATTTCTGCCTCTCCTCTATACCTCTCCTTTTAAATCCATCTCTAACAATGATGTTTTTTCCCATTTGTTAAGCACTTTGAGTTACATGCCTTGTATGATACAGTGCTATACAAATACAATTATTATATTATAAATTATTATGCAACAATTATGTTCTACAGTAATGTGTTATGTCTGATTGTTACGACCCCAGATCTCAACATAAAGTTGACACAACAACAAAATGTCACTTTTTATGTAATGATATTTATTACCAGCCAAGCACATCCAACAATGTATAGGGCAGGGGTGTCAAACTGAAATTGACTGAGGGCCAAAGTCAAAGTCTGGTACAAAGTCGCAGGCCAAACTATTCAATATATGAAGAGTTCAGATGCAAAACCCCCTAACTGCCATTTCAGAAAATAATCTTAATTCATTTTTATTTAATACAAAGCTATCAAAATTGCATTTTTTTATTTTTATTTATGTAATATAACTATTTATATGTATTATCAAGTACATGAATGTAAACCAAACCAACAACGGAGTCCTCTAAAAATATAGAAGTGCAGGTCTTCAGAAATGGAGTTAGGGGGTTTTGCATCTGAACTCTTCATATACTGTAATATATTTTTAAATGTACTACAATTGTACATGCATGCTCTTAATAATCCATTACATTTCACACACTCTTTCCCCTTATATATGGTAGTTCAAACGTCCTTGTACAACGTCCGTGTTATGTTGCATACTGTATGACTGTGAGTCATTCCATTGACCCGCCCTGGGCCCAGTCATGTTCCCTCATGTTCAACTCTTCTTACACTGTACATTAAAGGTGTATGTGGGCCAACTGCAATACACATTTTAAACGATCTCATGGGCTGAATAAAATGGCACCGTGGGCCAGATGTGGCCTCCGGGCCTGAATTGGACATCTAGCCCTCTGGTTGTGTTACGGTCAAAAATGACCGTTTTGCAACTTCATTCTTAAATAACTTCTCTATTTTTTCATCATACACAAATGACACTTCATGATATCCTCCAGCTAACCTATTCAAATCGTCAAAATGAAATACAATGACATTCCTAAAGAATTGTGGAAGATACACCAACTTGTTACATTCATGGTGTTTCGGTCAAAAATGACCGGACCATTAATTTACATCTCCTAAAGTTATATACAGTTATATTACATTCACTTTACTCTCATATTCTTTTTTGTTAGGCTTTTCAGAATACAACCATATGTGCCACATTAGTATAGATGTTTACAGTTAGTTGAAATACTTGAAAAAAGTAAAGGTGTTCCAAACGGCCTGAAAGCCTCTGAGAGGCCCTAGACTCCAGAGGGTTAATAAGATAAGAAAAAAAAAGCCTACAAATCACTAAAACAATGCAGAATAACATTTAAATCACATTGGAAATGTTTCAAAAGGATGTATAAAAGGTATTAATCATAATCAATGTATCATTACCTATTTTGTGTAGGCGGTCAATCAATGAACATAACCATGTTTCTAACACAACTAGAGGGTTAAAGCAACAACCCATTGACATTAAGTCCTGTACTGAATGTAGGCTAACAGTGCATCAGAGGTCATCATAACGAATCCCCACATAAGCTGAAAGGCATCATCAGCAAAGCTATTAGATGTTTCTTGGTATTCAGCTTCATGAAGCTGAGCTGTGTGCATCTGAAGAAGATCACGTTCTCAGACTTGGATACAGATATAAATTGTAAATGATGAAACAGCACCATACTGTGGCGGATTAGAGTAGTACAGGTACAGGGGTAGGTCTGATTTGGCCCAAGTAACATTGAAGATGGAGTGCAAGGTGGAATGTAAAAAAAAAAAGTGTGTTTTTCATGTCATTGCTAGAAGACTCTTCTCAAACATGTGGAATCACTGGCGAGCATGCTTGTATGTGGGACAATGACTTGAGAATTATGATAGATCTGTGTTTTTTTTATTTCTGTTCCCCCTTCTTTTTCCTTGTCAGTTGTTCCGGGTTTTTGTTTGTTTGTTTGTATGTTTGTTTGTTTTTTGTTTTTTAAGATATGTACTGTGTTGTGATGCTTTGTCTTTTAAATGTGATATGGATCCCCCTGGGTCTGGAATGAAGAATGAATTGAATTGAATTGAAGAGAGATATTGTAGTCTTTCCCATACCCATAAATATATTGCAAATATAGGCACCAAAAATATCACAATATATATTGTAAATGAGAAAACAGTTGCAGGTAGCATTTGGTCCCAATTACATTAGAGATAGGCTGCAAGATATTGTAAAAAAAATATGAATATAATGTAACACATAAATAAATGGTACACATTTCCATACCCATGAAAATATTGCATTTTGTCTAATTGACCAAAGTTATCCGAATTTGCATGGCAGCCTCAGTATATACTGACCTTTTAAAATACTCTTGATTTTGCCCTTTATATTGCTGGAAGGGTATGAGACACACCAAGGGTGTATCAGTATAGTGATAGCAGTGGCATAACAAATGCATACCCTTATAGGGGAACCCAGAGGGCCTGCCAAGGTAACAATATGGCCCCAATAGGGCCCCAACCACCAATACGGGAGCGCTAAGGGGACTTCATTGATTCTCAACCTCAGGACTCCGAAGGTCTCCTAAAGGGGCGTTCACCCGACATAAAGTAGATACCGGAAAAGAAACAAAATGACGCTTCTTGTTAGATCCATC